>NW_011499907.1:451410-527201 GCF_000495115.2 Populus euphratica | reverse complement strand
ATCTCTGTGTTGATGGCTGGGAAATGTGAGGATTGGGTTTCTTTGTTTTGAGATAATTCTTGATTATAAATGGTAGCAGAGGGTTGTGCCAGCGATTCTGTTAACTGGGATTCAAGGTTTATGGCAAGAGAAGGAGGTGGTGTATGTGACGGTTGTATTGCCTGAAGTGGTGGTTGCATAATTTCTGAGATATGTTATCAAAATGCAGAGGATGGTTTTCTGGGTTTTGAGATCTTTGGGTAATGGTCAGAGGGGTTTGTGGATATGGCCGCTTTCCCTGTGATTTCGACTGAATATCGGAGGCAGGAGAACGAGGTAGGGTGTTTGATGAGTTGAGTTGAGTTCAGGCTTGAAAGCACACATTCTGGAGCCCAATATATAGAGGATATGTTTGGGTACCACAGCTTGTTCTGCCTAGTATTTTATTTCTTTTCTTATGTAAAAAACAAACCATGATCTCGAGTGCTTTCTCACATATCCTCGGATCTTACTGCAAGGACCATGGAGCTGACGAAGTTGCTGCAGCACCAGATTAACTTTACTAGGTTTTGACCTGTCTGAAAGTTCGAAGAAATAGAATGGAATCAATATTTTGATGTGGCAAACGTAAAGGGTCTTGACAGTGGAAGAACGAAACAAATTAAGTGGTAATGAACTAATCTCATCCATTCTATCCGAGAAGCCAGCAGGCCACTCTACATATCCGACTCTTCCATGCTCGGTTCTTTTCGCTATGACCACATGGCGAAGGCAAGAAGAGGACTAATTTTTCAAGTGTGCGCGTGCGTGTCATGCAACAAGCTATTTTGATTTTGAAAGTATTTTTGATACTGGAGTGTTGAACGTAAAAGTATGACCGGTGCAAAATGAAGTAATTTATTTTTTTATTTAATTTAATTGGGTGTTACTTTTTAAAATTAGTTCCAAACATGTTTTATGAAATTTTAAGTCTTTTTATTTAAAATTATTTTTTTATATTTTTGAATCATTTTAATATCCTAGTATAAAAAATAATTTATTTAAAAAATAATAATAAATATTATTTTAAATAAAAAAATATTTTAAAAAATAATCGCTACTGTATTTTTAAATATATTATAAAAAACATTCAACTTGAAAAGAAAGGCAAAGGTAAGGAAATGAAGAAACTAAGGAAACAATGATATATTTTTTTAGATAATTATTTTATCAAATTTGATTATAAATAAAATATAAAAAAGAGATTTTAATTAAATAATTAAGAGATACACATAATTTTGGACTTCAAGAATTACAGGTCCAAGCCCTCAACAATCAAACCACGCTACTTGTTACATTAGCCATATTTTCATAGACTTTATAATTGATCTGGTTTCTTCATAGCAAGAGATCTGATCAAAACAATACAAGCAGAAGCACTTCTACTTCAATTCACTTCCAACTTAACTTTATTAGCTACTTGTTTTAATTGTTAAATGCTTTTGTTCTTAATAAGAGCTAACTAAACTAGCTTGCTCCTATGATCTTAATCGCCATACCTGCCGTCCAAGTATCATAAAGCATAACTAAATTGATTGGGACATGCTCAAATCAACACTTGAGCACCTATGATATTTATTTTTGACATGCTAAAATCAACACTTGAACATAATTCCCTTAATTAGAAATTAGAATGGATGGATTACAATTAAGATAATTAAATATTATGAAACATTTGAAGTTCTGAACTCTCCTCTGAAGAGTCTGTCAAAAGAACACACAAGTGTTCCCAATGCAAATATGGGACGCCTTATTTGCACACTCATGTCGTGCTTGCTTGTGACCTTTGAGCACCTAGCTGCAAAAGGCAAAAGGAAATTGGCATTTGACCCCATAGCCTTGTATCCGACGAGACTCGCGTGTTGAGAGGGTAATTCTTTATACCGGTTGTGTTGAAAATCATCAATCCCATGACCATCCATGAGGAGCTGCGCCATAGAAGTGTCCGCCATTAGGACCGCGGATGTAGAACCTTTGGTGAGGAGGCTTCCATGTACATTCCTTTTTGTGGGATCCATGAGTTTGGAGAGGGGAGAAAAAGAAGGTAACCGTACCCGATCGATGATCGGCAATGAGGAGGAATCAATGGTTC
Source organism: Populus euphratica (assembly GCF_000495115.2). NCBI lineage: Eukaryota > Viridiplantae > Streptophyta > Magnoliopsida > Malpighiales > Salicaceae > Populus > Populus euphratica. The sequence continues at coordinate 525,091 of NW_011499907.1, read as the reverse complement.
TCTTTCTTTTCAAGACAAGGGATCTCCCGAACAAATCAAAATTTCTGCTCTTTATTTGAAAAATCACCCTTCTTTGTCGGTCCCACCACACTGATGAATTTCTAATTTCTATTGAAAAATATATTATTTTAGAATAGTGTAAAATATATTATGTTGATGATAGGTAAGTTTTGTTTTGGGTTGGAGGGTGTTTAATTCATTTTATATTAAATAAATTTTAAAATTTAATTAAGAATAAAATTTAGAATTTTTGTATGAACTTAAGTCAAGTTCATTAATCCTTTAAAATCTCCCTTGATCATGTTTAGAAAATTTTAAGGATGGGAGAAGGGAGGGCATATAAGGGGTTAAGTGATAACCAAAGTAAGTATGGAGTAACAAAAATGTCAAGATAGAAAAATTTACTTGTGCTTTTTTGATTTTTTGTTCAAACTCTGCATTTTTTTTAATACAGATAATCAATGGGTCTCGTAATATGTATTATATGTTAATTTTATTATATTTATTTAAAATTTGATTTGAAATTTATTGAGTCTCATAAAAAAATATTTTTTTCTCGAAACTTGAAGCCAATTTTGTAATAAAAAAGTTTTGACCCTAAAAAACTTGTTATGGTTCCATTTGGTAAGCAATCAATACAATTAATTAATAAAAATGAATTGGAATAAAAAATGAAATTATTTTATTATTGTTATTAAAAAAATTATGACTCAATTTTCAAATTCAATTTTGAATTCTTGATTGGGATTTGGGATTTGTGATCAAATTTAGATTTATTTTTCATGAATCAAAAAGTGCAAACAAGTACAAGCATATAATATTTCACAATTCAATCAAATACTTAGCAGAACAATATAAACATATAAACATATAATCCCATGTTCTAAATTAACTAATTGTATTTTTGATAAAGAGTTAATCAATGGAAAATAATTATATAAAAAGACAGAAAGTATTTAGTCTTTCACTATTTATTAAGACATAAATTATTATAATTTAAAACAGTATAAAAATAAAATTATTTTTAATATAAAAACTAGCTTAACATGTAATTAAGGGTAGAATTATCTTTTTCATGAGATAAATTTGTCATTAAAAAAATGATTGAGAAAAAAATGATCTCTTCATTTTTTTTGTTATAGTATAAATATTAATTTACACTTTAAGGCATAATTTTTAACCTTTGAGTGAGGGATTTTTTTGTCTTTTCAAAAAAACTAATAAACATTTAAGTTATAATTTTACCTTTGGAAGGAGAAAAAATATACATGTATTAAAGGGCTTCTCCATCTTTCTTTTTTTTTAAAATATCGAAAATACAAATTTTTAATGTCTGGGTGGGGGTTCTTATCCTTTGTTTAACTGAATTCTTCTTAAATTGTTTTTTAATAATATATTGATTGAGAATTGAGTTATGTATTTTTTCTATTAATGTGATGCTTGTTGTTAATGTTGGAGCGGTTTATTGTTAATGATTTATTTTCTTTTTTTTTTTATCTTTTTTCTCTTCTTTCTAAAAAATTATAGGTTAATCCTTTTTGTTATTGATATTCCAACTTCAGTTCATATTTTTTTAATTTTTAATTTTTGTTTTTAGCTTCTCCGTAAAAGTTTTATTATTTTTAATTTTATTATTCGTTATCAATTTATCTTCTATTATTTTTTAAAATTTGCTCCTTATGTTTTTATTTCTAATTTTTTTGTTCTTTTTGTAAAAGGTTTCATTTATTTCAACTTTCATCCTTCAATCCTAATTTGTTATATATTTTTTTTCCAATTGGGTCCTTATTTTTTTATTTGTATTTTATTTCTTGATTTTTTTGTAAAATTTTTATTGATTTTTAATTTTATTCTTCAATCTAAATTTATGTTATATTTTTTTTTCAATTTGTTCCTCGTTTTTTTGAACTTTTTTTTGTCTTTTTTAAGTTATTTTTCTTTTCCATTTCACTCTCTAATAAAAAATTGTTGTTGCCCTTTAATTTATTTTTTATTTTGTTTTTTATCCTCGTTATTTTAATTGATATTTTTTATTTTGGATCTTTTTGTGTGATTGCTTTTTCTTTTTTTATCCTTTAACATTTGATTTGTTGGGGATTGGATTTCATGATTTTTTTATTTTTTAATTTATGGTACTTCCAGTCAAATAACTTGATTCATGGGTTTAAAAAGTTAACAGGGATTGATATTTTTTTAATTTTTTTTTTTCAGTTTCATTATTCGACATTAGTTTTTTTTTTTAAATAGCTTTATGGTTTTCTTTGATTTCTTTTTTTATTAGGTTATCTTGATCTTATAACCTTGAACATGAATTTGATAAGTCAATTTGAGTTGATTTTGCTTTTATTGTCAAGATTGCATGTTTATCATGATAACTCAAGCTAATTTGTACTAGTTTTTTAATTCTATTTTTAGCCAATTTTATTTTATATTTAACTGGTTGAAAATTGGAAAACATTAATTTTCTATTCTTGGAAAAAGATTTTTTTCGTAGGTCATCTTGGTTTTTTTTTAAAATAATTTTGCCTGTTTATTATTATTATCTTCTCTCTCTTTTTTCCATCTTCTTAAAACAAAATCAACTTATTTAACCATTTAGGAGTATAATCCGAATCATTGAGTTTACTTTTTTATTTCTTTTTAACGTGATTGTGGAACCTAAACATTATTTTCTACACGCGAGGCGTAGCACCCGCGGACATCTAGCATTGCTTATCGGTGTTTTTCCCCCCTTATTGATAAAGAAGATGGGATAAATATATTAGTTGTTAAAATCTTTTAAATAAAGGAACAAAATCGACAATTATTTGACCACGGGCACCAACAACATCTGACTGGCTATGGATGCCTCAAGTTTGCTTAGCTGGTCTCCCACATTTGAATTAATGGCCTCACTCCTAACCCTTGCCCCGTGAATGTCTTTCCTATGCCCAAAAGGAGTATCTTAAATGATGGTTGGTGTACTTTGTCTTTGTCATCTGGATTCTAGAGCTATTTTCTTGAGAGAGAAAAAAACATGTATGCGGGGATGACATACAGTCTTTGATCTAGTAGCTTCTCCAATAGTGTTTGCAGAACTCAAGCATTATGTTTCATTCTCAGAATAGCCCTCATATGATCTATTTCCAAAATCAACAGTCCTGATCCCAAAGATGTCAGCCTATTAGAAACCTCGCTCCAGATAGCCTTTTGATTGATGATTAACACCTACCAAGAACAGAGTCAAAATTGTTGAGATTGCTACAGGACTGGAGCTGAACTTAGGCATGATTTATTGATCTCCTGTATCTTTACATTCCTTACAGGATGTGAAGTGAATCCCCGCCCAAATACATCCTGGATTTTTTCTTGTTAAACCTACCATCATCGCTTGCTGCATCCGATTCACTTAACCTGTTCGACCTGCAGCAGCACAAGTCTCATGAAGTATAATACCCTCCATCTGGTTTTAACTCTAATAGCTTCTTCAAAACCCTCTCCCCCATATACACATCGCCATGTTTTCTACAGGCTGCAAGCAAAACTCCCCAAACAACGTCATTGCTTGGTAATGGCATGCTGGTAATTAATTCAAATGCCTCCTCTAACCACCCTGCTTGACCTAACATATTTACCATGCAACCGTAATGTTCAATCCTTGCCTCAATTCCATGGTCTATCTGCATACTCTCAAAAAGCCTGTACCCTTCATCAACCAACCCCACACGTGCGTATGCACTTAAAACAGCTAAGAAAGTTACCCCATCAGGTGCAACCCCATAATTAAACATGTGACTAAATAACCCGAATGCATCTTCAGGGTTCCTGTTGTTAGCACATGCAGAAATCATTGAATTCCATGTAACCAGACTCTTCCTGCTCATGCTATTGAACACCTGCCACGCTCTATCCATACATCCACACTTAGCGTACATATCGATCAATGCATTACAAAGTGAAACCATCCATCCAAATCCATTCTCATCAATATAAGAATGCACACTAAACCCCATTTTCAAATCACCCAAATTAGTGCATGCTGAAATCACACTAACAAGAGTGACCTCATCTGGTCTCACTCCTTTATCTAGCATAGTCATAAACAACTCTAATGCCTCCCTCGAATACTTAGCTTGCGAATAAGCAGAAACCATAGTTGTCCAAGAAACCACATCCCTCTCTGGCATCTGATCAAAAACCCATCTTGCACGCTCTAATTCCCCAGCCCTTACATGAGCTAAAACCAAACCCGACCACGAGACAACGTCCACTCCCACCGTCTCATCAAACACTCTCCAGGCTACCACGGGATTCCCCCTCGCCGCATACAAATGTATCAACGCATTTCGAACAAACAAATGCGAAGAAAATCCAAGCTTTAGCAGGGCCCCGTGTATCTCATCGCACTCTACGACCAATGGGAGGTTACGATTTATATTCACTCTCACTCTTGACCGCGCTTTTATCAAGAAATTGAAAGTGAATTCATCTGGGTCTACACCATTTTGCCTCATCTGGTTAACTAAATGCAAAGAATAAGAAGGGATAGAGCTTTTAGCGTAGCCACGAATGAGGGTGTTATAGAAGAAAGTATTTGGATGGGGTAATTGATCAAACAGACGCTGAGCGTAGGCTAAATCACCGGAAGGTGAAACCGCAGCAAAGCGAAGCATCTTGGCAAGGATAATGGAGTGGTCGTGGAGGCCTGTTCGTAAGGAATGGGCGTGGATCTGCTTGAGGTGGGACATAGAGTTGCAAGCCTCTGCCATGGAAATAAGATTGGACGCCAGGGTGAGTATTGGCTTGCATTGTTGGTTGTTTGGCGGGTGCATGGAGGCTAAATTTTGAAAGTTTGTGCGGGAGTAAAAGCTTTATATATATAATATAACATGGATCTATTTTTGAAGTGATCTTTGCGACTGTTCAGGGAAGTATGTCATGCGCGTAGTTATTAAATCTAGACGGTCTAATATGTAGATTCAATTGATTTAATGGTTGGATTGATTTAGGTAATATAAAAAATTAGCAAGAGCAAAACAATAATAATTAAATTCATGACTCGGTAATTTGAAAACCTGATATAAACTCTTTATTTTTTTTTAATATATATTTTTTTAATTAGATATTTTTTTTATTTTTTAGTTGATTATTAATTATTTTTAAAATTTATTAGAAAAATATTTTATTTTTTAATGTGTAATTTAAAACCTTTTAGTGTATATATATATTCACAATAATTTTTTTTTTAATGTATAATAAATTTTTAGTTTAAATATTTTAACTTAAAAAAATAACATCTTTTCAAAATGGAATAAAAAACTTTTTAAAATAATATTTTAAATTTCATTATTTATAATATATCTAACTAATATTCAAACTATTTTTTAATTTTTTTATATAAAATATTAAAATTTTAAAAAAATTCTAAATTAATTCAAATTAATCTAAATTAACCTGTGTAACTCGAAACCGACCTCTTAATTGAATCAACTTTTAAATCAGATTTGATAACTATAATTACAAGGAGGTCTATACATATGTTTTAGAGCCTATTTTTGTTTTTTATTATTATTACTACTATTATTGTGATTGTTTTTTAAAATATTTTTATTAAAAAATATATTAAAATAATTTTTTTTATTTTTTAATATTAACACATATTTATAAACACATAAAAAATTAATTTAAAATAAAAAAATATAAAAAAATTTAATTTTTAAAAAATATTTTTAAAATACAAAAACAATTAAGAGCAGAGAAAGAAGTGAAGGGACGGAACCAAAACAAATAGTAGCAGTACTATCTTCCTTAAAAAAAACCAATAATTTGAACTAGCGTCTGTGATTAATCCATTATTATTCAAGTTTTAATTTCGATCAACAATTCAAAAACCAAAATAATCAATGTCTAGGTGTTTATTTATATATATGCAGCAAACCAAATAAAATAGAAAACCTACCAAAACTTGATTCAATAAAATAACCAAATTTGTAATTTAACTACTAAATAATAAATGCTAAAATAAAATCCAGAACAATCACACTATTAAAACTCCTAAATAAATAAAAACGAGTTATCATTGTCGTCATTAATTCTCCATCAGTCAGAGGAGGTCCCATATTCAAATCCTCCCTCCTCCAACGCTAAAGAAAATGCTGCAAATCAAGTAGATAAACTTGGGAGCTCCTTCAATTCAACTACTGCACTGGTTTTCAACTAATTAATATTCAAAAACATGCCCAAAATGAGATAGAGGTTATACTTTCTATTGTCAACATCTCTCAGCACTAAGAACTGCATGGAATCAACAAATTTGTTAGTGATGCGAGTCCTTGAAGTTTTAGATTGAGGATACAAAATGTTAATTGTTAACTGCTGTGAATAAATAGTTTGAGATACAAGAAAACCGGATGCTTTAAAAAGCAAAACTACAGCAGCTTCTTCCTCTCAAAATGTGACTTCAGATGCCAAAACTGTAAACCAGCCACAGATAAGCAAACCACAAGTGAAAGGAAACTAAGGCCAGCCATTTTGGAGTTCGTTGATTGATTAAGTTGTTGCATTTCTTCCTCCCTGGATCACCAACAGGGAAAAGGAAAAGGCGAACATGAAATTTAGAGCAAAAGTAATGCTTCTCTGTCAAATGAATAGCCAAAGAAAGAAGAAAAGCTAAGGAAAACTCTAAGATAATAATGCACAAGGACTTCGTTTTCGTGAAAACAGAGTAAATAAAAAGTTTTCTTTCTGGTATCTGAGGGTTATTAATTTAACCGAAGATATTTGGACTCTCTTATTGGAAAACTGTCAGCATCGACCATGTAGCAGCACATTTTGAAAACAATATCAGTGACAGCAAACTAGAAAGAGTGTTAAAATGCATAGCATCATGAACAACCAGTACCACTCACTAGCCTATCCAGACACGATATCAAGGCTTGGCTTCATAAAGTTATAGCGTTCATACCTCACACGAAGATGAAACATCTCTTCATTAATAGATGTGACAGTATCCAGTAATTTCTTCAACTCAATTTCCATAACCTAGAACAAGAGAAATTATGCATCAACCAAACATATTTAACAGGAATACACAATCACCCACCCTCACTCTTACCAGAGAAAAACGCCAAACAAATATAGTTGAATCCACCACTAAGGGTAGCTCCCACAGGATGCCCAAGGATAGAAATAACATTTTAGGAATGGAGTTCCAACAGCCAACAGAAGATTAGAATATTCCATACAAAAACTAAGCCAGTTATTCACAAAGTACATTCTTAGCAATAGCATACATTTGACACCCTGAGAAGATAACATTTGTAACAGAATTAAAAATCCCCTTGTGATTTAAATGCAAAACTGGGCATCAGAGGATTGACCCATGGCTTTTAGTATATTTCCTTCTTGCATGTACTTGTTATTTCATGTCACTACCTTTCGATTATTGGTTCATCATCCTAACAACAATTAGACACTCAAATTCTTTTGCCCCAAAAAACCTGATCACTTATCGACAGCACCATGAAAGTCAAAGAACCCACTTCAAAAGTAAAAAAATAACTCCAGAACACAACCCAGAGCTAACAAAACTGTTTATTCCTATCGGTTATGGTTGGAAGATAATGTGAGTAGATGGTACTTGAAGGATTCCTTAAAGCATCAATTAAATAAGACACCAACCTTTTAACCCTTTTAAATTGTTGATCTCCCCTTCCAGTCATCCCTTTCAATGACTGATAATACCATCTCAATTTAAAATGTCCTCCCCACGCTCAATTCACCCAGGTATAACTAAGAACCCAGCTCATATAGCAGATAATGCTCGCAAATGCATGATCATGCTATACTGTTCATTACAGTTGTAGAAGATAAAAATGGTCAGTGCATGTAATAAAATAATTTTACCAAAAATACCATCAATAATAAATCAGCAAATTCAAAAGATCTGTACAAAATTAAATTTTGTCACCAAAACCACCCAAAAATAGCAATATTCATTCAGCAAAGCAAAAAACATTTCAGGAGCAATATACAGGAGTAAACTTTATGAACAAATTATCATAAAATGTCAAATTAAACAGAAAATACAGGCCAAAGCAATCACTTACTTCAAGCTGTTCCTTCTTAGCAATCTTAGACCAATCCTTAGCAGCAACACCAGTTTTCCACTCAAATTCAATAGCTACAGTGGTTTCTGGTTTGTGATCAGGGGCCGTAAAGCAAGTAGTGTAATCACCAGCCTCAGCTGCAGTAAATGCAAAATTACCTGAATCCACCTGATCCCCATGGTGATAATTGTTCCCATATGGCGATGTCACCTGCATCACCCCCACCATTACCATCGCCAAATTTGACGCCAAAAATCACAACAAAAAACCAAAAGCAATCATTATTTATCACTGGTTAGCATTGCACTAATGTCCCCGACAAATCTAATGCAATTTCTCCACGATAAGATACCTTTCTAATATCAAAAGGTTTGATTTTTTAAATTTATTTTTATCAAAATAAATGGGCACAAACCCACATATGCAATTACAGATAGAAACCCAGATATGAACAAAAAATGCAAATATGTATAAATTTAACAGAACTTTTTTTTTTTTTTGGTAAATGGGTTTAAAAGAGTGTAATTGAGAGATTACCCTGACATTAAGCTTGTGGGCATCAGGGAGAGGATAACCCTCATTAGGATTGACAACATTGTAGTTTCCAACAGTAATTGCGCTGTTATTTATATCCTCTGATACGCATTTTGTGTGTCCTGATTGCAGATCAAACCTCATCGATTCTGAAATTGTCAAAAACAACCCAAGAGTTGTTATCATTAAGATAATTGATTTTGACATTTTTTTTTCCAAAGAAGCAAAAGGGAGCTCGAATTTTGGATTTTGAGGTGTTTCAAGGTTTTTTATTTAAGCTTTGAAAGAATTGGACATCTGTTTGTTTTGTCGTTTTAAGGGTCTTGTCTGGGATAATGCCCCTAATCCGGATTTGCCTTGCGACTGTATAATGATATTGTTTTTTAAAGTATTTTTTATTTTAAAATATATTAAAATAATTTGAAAATATTAAAAATATTAATTTAAAATAAAAAATAAATATTTAATTAAAAAAATACTCTCCCATCACAATACCTGCCGAAAATTTCTTATTTTTGTCTACCATTAAAAAAAAGGGGGGATAAAACTATGTAAGTAACTCTTTTCCTTTGCTAATGATAACCAACGACAATTTATCATGCTAGCATTTAAAGTTGATTGTATATGTGTTATTCTACATTAATAATTGTGTTATTTTAAATTGAGGATAAGTTTTCTCTTATTTTACAAAAACTTATTATTGATATTATTATTATTATTAGAAAAAAAAAAACTTATTCATCCTATGTTTAGCTATTAAAATTATAAAGTCTTGTTGAATTTGTATTTTTTATTTAATTATTAAAAATATTTTTCTATAGTAACATAGTTTTATTTTATTTTTTTCAATTTAAAAGTCTAAGCTTTTCCTCATATTATAAGATTCTCATATTTAGGTAATCAAAACAAACAACTATGTTAAATTCCAAATAAATATATTAAAAAGTAAGTTGCAAGGCCTAAAAAACATAGACTACTCCTGCAAATCAATCCTTAATATTAAAAAAAAATTAAAAATTAAAAATAAACGAAGGAATCACAAACCACTGTAAAACACTAATAGCTCTTAGTTTTTTATTTCTTATTTTTTAAATGATGTTATTGTATATTTTTAAGTTATTTCAAAGTAAGGAAAAAAACTTATTATTCATAAAATTAATGATAAAAGATTTATTTAGCAACAAATATTTCAATGGTATGAAAAGGGCTATCTTTATAAATCAGATTTTTAGTGGAGGTACATTATGAAATTTCTAGCTAAATATTTTTTTACTTTTTAGTTTTTAGCTCCCAATAGTAAAATTACTATTTTTCCCCTAATCAAATAACTTTTATCTTGGTTGATAAGGGTAAAGTGGTCTTTTAAGTTTTTTTATGAATAGGAAAAATACTAAAATGCCCATGGAGACAATATATACACACACACACTTCTGGATTTTCCTATTTAAATGCACAATTAGATCACTTAAATACCCTTAAGATCAAGTAATTAAGCCTTTGATCAAGGGTTAGTATTATATTTTTGTGTTGATTTTTTTTATTATTTAGTATTTATTTAAGGGTATTGTCTTTTAACTAAAATTAAAAACATTAAAGTTTTAGTTGATTCTAAAAAATTAATTTTTCATATAATTAAATATGTGATAAAATTAATTAAGTCTCATAAAATCTTTATTGAGTCCTTACTCATTTAAATTTGTATTTTCCTACTCCAAATAAAATATTCTCACTTATAAGGCTTTTTGTCATTTAGAATTAGATCATTAATTTGTAATTCTTGAACATTCTAGTCCTTTGATTTTTTTACTTGTAATTTGATCTTTCATAAAATATTTAAACAATATTTCACACTTTCTTTGTATGTATCCTCTTGTATTTATTATATTTTTTATTTTTTTTTCTTGATTTTTTTATGGGGTTAAAATGGATAACAAAAAATACCTTCTTTTTTACAATACTTATTAAATAAAAATTTCATCAACGTTTTGCATAGTGATCTTATAAATAAAAAGTGTCTATTCAACTTGCTGGATGATATACACATCTAAAGATTTTACTATTTTAAAAGAAAATGGTTTTATTATCACTGGTGACCTTTTCTTTAAAAAATTGATATATTCTTATAGGTGATTTATCTTTTTTTAAATTTTAAAAAGAATTTCAATAAACATTTATGCTTCTATGAGATTGGTCTCTTTTCACAGGTAATCAAAATTATACCTCTTAATGCTCTTTTTAGATGTGTTGGTGAGAGTTTTATAACATTAGAAAGACTCTGCTTTGTAGAAATGAGGTTATTATTTTCTTGTTTCTTCCACTCTTATATATTTTTTCATTGCATCTTTTACACTAAGAAAAGTTCTATTAGGGATAATATACTAGTGAAAGATAAATCCTCGTTTAAAGCACCTCGTGAGAATGATAGGAATAGCTCCTTCTTAGTATAAGAGTGCAAGTATTTTTATGTCTACTTTTTTGTATGTTATTATGTCTTTTTTCTTTAATAAAAAAGAGTTTTATTTGTATATTTAATGGGGAGTACATGAGAGTTTATTTTTATGTATAAGAAAGTATATAAAAATTTATTTGCATAGTTATGACATCATCATTAAATATTTATACATGATGGCAGAGTTGTTAGACATTTAAAAAAGCTAAGTTCATCTGATAAAGAGATTAATTACTCTTTTTTCATCCTAGAGTATCATTATTTATAAAAAGAATTTTTGATAAAAAATATGAAATGAGAATGAATTGGTTTTTTTATATATTTAGAATCCCATAAAAATACCATTAATGAAGTTGTGAAAAAACCACACATAAAAATTGAGATTTTCATGAGGTGAAATTTTAAGTCAAGATGTATAGGCTTGTTTATTTTGGAAAAGAATGAATATTTTGTGGAACAAAGAACTTTTTAATATTTAAATTAGTAAATGTAAAAAAAAGAAATAATATAAGAAATAAATAAGAGAAAATATATGTGTAGAGAAAAATATATAATGTATTTGTAATGTTGAAATCATATAATATTTTATATTTACCTGGTGTTAAAAAATATTTATAGAACTTAGTTATCTCACCTCACCTCACCTCGGAAAACATGAAAAGTCATGCGATAACTAATTGCTGGAAAAATTGATGTCCAATGGTGGTTAAAATGCCTGCCCTATTATTGGTGAAGAATTTGATGATTGCTAATGCTACATTGACGAGAAAGAAGGCGCATGCTTCACACAGAATATAGTGCCAAAAATGTGATGGTGTTTGCACTGTGCCATCGGTCAGAAGTGGTGCCAACCCTGCATAAAAGGGCAAACTTGCAAACAGTTTATGACTAAAGCTTATAAAGCTTTATATGCGTAGATGGTGTGCGACTCCACGTTTTGCTTCTCGAATCTCAAAAATATATCTAGGTGTGTGCCTGAGCACGGTTTGTACAGCCTCTGTGGTGAGAAGGAGAGGGGAAAATATGGGAAGAGGAGAGAAAATTTAGGTCGAGTCTAGTCATTTAAGCCCAGGTCCAAAGGGCTAGATTTTTTGTGTAAAAGAAACAAGCGCCCTCAATCTATGTCAATTGCAATGAAAGCATATGCTATGAATGCGTTCATGCTCAACATTTAACCCTTTTACCAATAACACGGACTTTCCCAAACAAAGGATTGCTCAAGTCTACTTCCACACAATTGTACAAATTTTCAACTAGTTGCAGGGCCAGTGTTCTTGTCAATCTTCACAAGTTTACCTATACTGGAGGTAATAGCATAGAGAATTTCACGACAATGGAAGCTTAAATATACGAACCTTGACAAGGGTTTTGCCAAGTTTTAACTTGGAAGGCGTAGAATGATGAAACTATATTCTAACAATAAGATAATGTCCCTGAATAGCCCAAGAACCCCTCGTCATCGCCTCTTCTCTATCCTCATTAATATGATACCGAATCTATAATATCAATCTCACTGGTAATTGTGTGACTTTCTCATACAAATATTCATTCCCTGTCGATTTTCTAAGGAACATGATGACCACTGCCTTTTCCCATGGTCGACTCAATTCTTCTATCAAATCTTACACTACTATAATATTTAGCAATAAATGATTCTCATGCTAAAACTCTATGGAGATAGATATGCCTCGAATTAATACCCATGTTATCATAAAACAAAGGAGTTAATTAAGCGAAGGAACCAATCAATCTATTTTTAAAGCAATGATTAGCATATTCATGTTATTCTGGAAACATATCCCTAGAATTTTGAATAACATCATCCATAGTTTCGTCTAGGAGCTTATAAGGAGGTCTAAGTTTTTTTATAGGAGTTATTTTTCATCATAATAGTTATCTTTATAGACGCGCACACACTTTTATTACATTTTAAGTATGTTATTATATATAAAAAAGAGCTCATTCCACCTTTTTTAAGAATTTTGTTTATTTTAAGTACTGTAGTAAGAGATGCCTTTGATACTTTTGCAGGTTAATTTTAATACTTGAAGTTGTTGAAACTTCAAAGATGGGCGGGCTTTTCAAAGTTGATAATAGACCGATGAACAGATTTGAAAGACTGGAATGAATGGACCTAAAGTCACTTGCAAAACATGTCTTCTCTGTGGTTTTAGGAGATCCTCCGATACTCAAGATAGTGTAATGAAGGAGGAAGATGATCATGAAACACATAGAGAATCAAAGCGAGTGTATAGTCAAGAGGCAGAGAAGAGGCATTTTTGTGACCTGCCTGTGATGAGTGGGTGAAAAAGGTATTTATACACCTTGATCATTCCCCAGATCACACAGCTCCCTTAATAAAGTAGCTTATCATGAGAAAGAAGTAGCTGGCTTGAGGAAGATCCTAATTGATTCACTTGAAGAGGGTGGCCCTTGATTGAATTTCTTGTAAAGCATGCTAGATGACCTTTTGGCCAATCGATAAAAAAGAGATAGTTTGAGAATACTTTTGTTTGGAATTTGTATATTCATGCGTATTAATTCTTTTGCGTGCCAACCATACAAAGAAAAGAGACAGAAGACACAAAGGATAACCTAACCATTTGATTGTTGGTCGAACAGTTTGGATTATTTGTTTTTGTTCAATTATATATGTATTAAAAGTATTATTGCATGAAAGTGTATCCAAGTCATTTTTCATACCTAGCAAGTAGGATAAGATGAACAACACTAATCTATGTTCTTTCACGATTTGTTCAGACAACTGACATCAGTTAAGTGATGGTGGTCTTAAAATTCAAAAGTTTTTTCATCTAAACAATTAAGTGACTCGTTCATAAGACTGCGACTTGTACATAGAAAAATGGTAAGTGCTTTATCTTTTATTTTTCTGCCTAATCAACTTAAGCTAATGTTTATATATCTTTTAATTAACTTCATGCGCATTTGAGTTGTTTAGACTTTAGATCCACTTTATGACCCTGTAGACATTGTTCAAGTCACGTTAATTTGTTTATTTATGCCCTCAAAACCAATTTTTTTAAATTAAAATAAATATTTAAATCAATTTACCCGTATCTTAATTAATTTTATAATATCTAAAATTATTGGTTATATACAGTAACCTGAGATTTTGGTTAGGTAGCTAATTATATGTTACCAAGAAAGGTTAGGTATTAATCTTATTGTCAACAATTAATTTTTAAACATCACCTAATACAACACTGCCCATATTTCATTATCATTGTGACAACTGCCAAGTAGGAAATCCCAGAAGACAGGTGCTCCCTTGCTCGATCTTAGGCTTCCATGCGGTAATGGGAGGTCCCATGCATGTTATTAATTAGCTATTTCCTTTTGTTTTGTTGCTAATGGTTGCTGTCTCTCCACCTCATTCTAATAAATTTATCATATAAATTAGATTCATCACGTTATTTATAAATCAAACCAATAAAATTTAAAGTTATATAGACAAGATACAATAATCTCTGCATGATGTATACATTGTTCGTAACTTTGTGTATGTTTAATGCCCATGATTAACTTAGAGGCTGTTGGCTCTTGGATGTATGCAATGTAATTCCCCACCCACCATTTATAGATAAGCTTTTAATGCTCTTGATTAATTTAGAGGCTGTATGCAGGTTACCTCTTAATAAAAAATATCAGAAAAACTAAAATGGATGAGAAGATATTGTGGAAGTAGATTTAGTTTATTATTCACCGCCCTATAGTACGATTTTATTTTTATTCTTAAAAAAAATGATGAACTTATTTTTAGAGATAATTTTATCTTTGCAAGTAGTCCATTAGTTATTATAAAATTATTCGGGATAAAAATAATTAGTATGAAAAAAAAATTAATAAGAGAAAAGGGAAAAAAATTTAAGAGGAAAACAATAAAATTAAAAATATCTTAAAAAAATTAAAGGAAAAAAAAATTAATTGTCGGTATATTAGTCATTGCTCTTATATACGCTATTAATCATGATGCTACTGTAGAAAATATTTTATTTGAAAATGATGATGGTATAGATACATTATGTGCTTTTAATCCCATTCAAATATTTTTACATTTGAAAAAAAAGATTTATTGATCTATTGCAGAGCGCGGGCCAACAAGTTAGTTATTATATCATTATGTAATGATTATTTTTAAAAAAAACATTAACAAATATATTAAGATAATATTTTTTTTATTTTTTAACATTGATTTTTATATCATCACATCAAAATAATATACAAATATCGAAAAATATTAATTTTAATTAAATAAAAAAATTAAAGCATTTTTGAAACGCAAAAACAAACATATTTTAATAAGAAAATTCAACCCAACCTCAAATAAAAAAATTATTATCGCCCAATTTGGTACAAACAATTGGGTAGAATTTAATTCTTCACAATATTTTATTCTCTTTTTTTAGATTAAAATTTAATTAAAAATTAAAAATATATATAAATTATATGTTCACAACAAAAGACTATTTGGCAAAATGAATGTTGATAGATTAGTCATACTTTTTTCAAACAGATAGGATCATACAACTAATAATCAATTGTTAGATAATCAGGAAATTTATGTTAGTAGTTAGTAATTAGTTGGGAAAAAATCATATTACATTTTAAATATATGTTTGAGATATGGTTAAAACTATATTTTATCTTAATTATAATTTTAAAATATTTTATTAATCAATACACCACAGTTTTTTAAAAATATATTTTTTAAAAATACTATAACAGTAGAAGTTACTACAATCTTAAATACATACTAAAACTTTATTAGAAAGTGTGGTAAATATGTTTTTAAGATTTTATTTTTTTTTGCTATTACTACACCAAAATAATCAAAACATACTATAAAATATTAATTTTAAAATTATTTAAAAAATCAAAATTTTGAAAAGAACAGTTAGATACTACTATTGTAAAGTCAATGAGGTATTCTTGTCTATTTTAATAATGTATAATTTTTTTCTGAACTTAAATAATATACACGGAGGATTTTAACCAAAAAAAGAATGCTAGAATTCGAATAGGTAAAATCTTAAAAGCCAATGATTTTTTTTTGGATGGAAAGTAATTTTTTAAATGTTTTTATGTTTATTTGTTATTAAAAAAATTGATCAATTAAAAATATTTTTTGATAAAAAAAATAGATTAGTTTCTAGGAAAGTGTTTTCTTTTTATTTTGGTCAGAAAACACTTTTTAAAAGTTGTGAAAAATTTAGAAATATCATATTATTTACTGATTATATCAAATTTAGTCTTTAAAGTTTTGATATATATATTGAATATTTTTTTCAATTTTATTCCTTAAAATTTAATTTTTATATTAATTTTAGTCTTATTTTTATCATTGTTATTTACTTTTCTCTTATAATTTTTTAATTGAAATTTTTTTATCTATCAATTTTAATCTTTATTCTTTTGATTGTTACTTATTTTATTTGAAATAATTTATGAAATAGTAATTATTATTATTTTAATTTTTTTTATTTTTCAATTTTTTTATTTGTTAAATTTAATCTCTATTATTTTGATTATTATTTATTTTATTCGAGATAATTTATAAAATTATATTTTTTTAATATCATTCTCATTCAATTTTTTAATTTGTAAGATTTGTTTCTTATTATTTTAATAAATTTTAAAAAATAAGACATTAATAAGTTATTTTCCAGCTTATTTTCTATAATATAATCAAATACTAATATTTTTCATTTTATTTTTTATTATACCATCAACCACTATAAAATAATTTATCTTTCTTAAATATATTTTTTTATAATTTAATTTTTTTAAAAAAACTATTTTACAGTGAACATACGGCCAAATGAGTAAATGCTTTGCTTTGGCATCTTAGGAAACGTGGAAGGGGATGTGCTGTTTGCTAGCTGGAATGGACCACCGAGTAGAAACATAAAAATCCAAGGAAAAAAAAAAGACAAAACATAGCTGTTTCTTTCCAAATAACTGGATTTTTCTACCGTAATCAAAGGCTAAATATTCATGATTTCCTTGACCAACATGTCTCGTCTTCAAATGGGATATTTCCAATTTTCATGTGTTCTGTTTCCAATATCTGGCGTTGTGGAAAAATAAATTATATATATATAAACATTTAAGCACATCCTGCTAGTTTTACGTGATTAAAGACTGATGCTATTGCTAATGGCTTGCTAATTGCTTTGTGGATATGAAATGGGAGTAGAAAATTGTACTTGCTGTGTCAGAAGCTTCTTCATATCTTCTCTTGATCAGCTGGTAACAATCATTAGACTGTAGGCCAAGAACAAACATCGGTCATCTGCAGAATCATTTTGCTTTCCAAACAAGATGAAGTTTGGGAAAGAATTTGCTGCGCAGATGGTGCAAGAATGGCAGGAAGCATACATGAACTACAACCATCTCAAAACAATCTTGAAAGATATCTTGCGTTCCAGAATGCTAAGAGGCGCACCGTCAACTGTGGCAGCAGCAACCTCACATGGTTCTTTGAAGAGAAGGGTATCACTCTATAGAGCATTTAGTGGCCTAACAGGCCGGTATAGAGGCTCACCAAGAAAGAGTGAAGATGAAGTGATACTAGTAAGTGCAGCACAAGAAAGTGGAGGAGATGAGCATTACCAGACCTTCTTTCTCAATGCATCAGATGAAGGAGGAGAGTATGAGCTTGTGTTCTTTAGGAGTCTTGATGGTGAGTTTAACAAGGTAATCAACTTCTATAAGAAGAAAGTAGAGGAAGTGATGGGAGAGGCAGATGATTTGAGTAAGCAAATGGATGCTTTGATTGCGCTAAGGATCAGGGTGGATGATCCGGTTGTTGGTGGGTCTAATATTGCGAATCGTGCCGTCCCTGGTTTCTCCTCAGTGTCCGCATCGGTTGTTCATCCTCCCATCAACAGCACAAACCCAGGTTAGAGAGATCTGCGCTGAGTCTTGAAAGAATTATGCTGTTTTCGATAGTTCCCCATCCCCCCTTCCTTTCTCCGAAACAGATGTTTTGTTCCAAGATTTCCTGATATTCAATAAAGATGATATTTAATTTAATTTCTAAAGAGATTGTTGGTAGAGATAGATTGGAGCACATTTTGGTTTTGTTTGTGCCAAATGACTGATTATACTTGAATCTAAATTCTACACTATTTCGAATGTGAAGGATGGTCACGTATGGAGGTGATTCAAGAAGTTGAGTTGAGCGCAGAAGCAAATTCAGAGGATAGTAACAAGGGGACCATCAATGAGAATTCCAATAGCCAGAGGAAAACCAAAGGATACAAGAAAGATATGAAGACCTTCAAACCGGCTTCGTTAGAAGTTCTGGATCATGTTAAGATCAATGTTGAGCCTGAAACTCCGGTGTCCACAGTAAAGAATGTCATCTCAAGTTCAAAATCAGACTTGTCGTACAGCAAGGAAGAGCTGAGGAAGGCAGAAGAACTTATGACTCATGCTTTTGTCGAATTCTACAGAAAGCTTCGACTTCTAAAAAGTTACTGGTAATTTGTCTTTCCTCCTATCTCTGTATAGAGTTACCAGAAAACATAATACTTGAGTTTTCAACACAAGTGACTGAGTTACTGAATGATGTAACAGCTTCTTGAACCAATTAGCATTCTCCAAGATAATGAAAAAATATGACAAGGTACTGTGGATTCTGTATGCAGCAATTAATCTTAACTGGAGTTCTTGGTATCAATTGTACTGTCTTTGTTATTGCAGATCACTATGCGAAATGCATCCAAGTCTTACTTGAATATGGTGGACGATTCTTATCTTGGCAGCTCCGATGAGGTTATACTACTTGGGAATGCTGTTTATTCACTTAGTGGATTTCTTTTTTTGAATTTTCACCGACTTTTCTTTTTGCTTCAATTTGTTCCCCGCACAGGTTACTAAGCTCATGGAAAGAGTGGAGGCAACCTTCATCAAGCATTTTTCAAATGGGAATCATAGAAAAGGAATGAACACCTTAAGACCAAAGGCTAAAAAGGAAAGACATAGAATTACATTTTCAATGGGTAAGATATGCTTGTGAATCATATAAAGTTGCATGATGCTAATGTAGGGTTGAGATCATGCGCAAGAATATCTCTAAAGAATTTGCATATGCTTGTATGAATAATGGCTTTCTAGTGATGATCAATCGCCACTTCGTAATTTTTCTCAAAAATCTTGAATATGAAACATAGGCCTTCATATATGCTTTTCAACAGTTGAATCCTTCTACGTCTGCAGGTTTCTTCACAGGCTGCTCAGCAGCGCTTTTGATAGCACTCGTTGTGCTTATACATGCCAGGGATATCCTTAATAGTGAAGGAGGTCCTCAATATATGGACAACATATTTCCGCTTTACTCGTAAGTTGTGGTGTTTTTAGTGAAAAGTACAGTTATTATACCCATTTCCGTATCCAAAGGATGGCATCCTTCAACCATTTGAATGCATATGCTCCTTTCTTGCTAGACTTTTGCATGTTTCTTTCTGTTTTGTATAATAATTTTGCTTTGCTTTACTGCAGATTGTTTGGATTCGTTGTCCTGCATTTGCTCATGTATGCTGCTAATATATACTTCTGGAAGCGTTATCGGATCAATTATGCGTTCATATTTGGGTTTAAGCAAGGAACAGAACTGGGCTATAGAGAAGTCCTCCTTCTTGCTTCAGGTCTTTCAGTGCTTGCATTGGGTGGTGTCCTCTCAAATTTGGATATGGAGATGGACCCAAGAACAAAAAGCTTCACAGCAATTACTGAATTGATTCCTCTGGCCTTGCTCATTGTATGTAATCATCTATACGCTGCACTTGATTCATTATCTCATTTGTTCGAGGGTAACTTTCTTAGTTAAATGCTATGTTGTGATTAACTTGTGATAAAATAACATTTTCTTTCCAAGCCTGAGCCTTGTTCTTATTTGCAGCTTGTGCTTGTCATCATATTCTGTCCTTTCAATGTCATATATCGATCGAGTCGGTACTTTCTGATCCAATGTGCTTTGCACTGTCTTTTCGCTCCTCTTTATAAGGTAACATGATTAAGAAATTCCAGAGGCATAACAATATACTTTCTCTTACAAAACTCAGGTTTTCCTTTTTGCTTCTGTAGGTTACCCTGCCAGATTTCTTCTTGGCCGATCAGCTTACCAGTCAGGTGCAGATATCTCCTACAGTCTCTTTTTTACTCGATGCTAGATTCCACTATAGTTTGAGGTTGTCCATGATTTGATTTTAGATAAGTTGTCTGGATGTTGTTACTCCATTTATTACTTGGTGACAAACTACCGACAGATGTGGTTGTGGCTTCTAGACAGATGCCAAAGCGGTTTTCTTCATAACCTCTCAAAAGATACGGTCTAATTCGTTAACGTTTTCGCTATCAAATACCAGGTACAATCTCTCAGGAATTTGGAGTTTTACATTTGCTACTATGGTTGGGGAGACTTCACAACGAGGACGAACACATGTAGTGGAAGTAAAGTTTTTGAAAGCTTCTACTTTGTTGTAGCACTGATTCCATATTGGTTTCGGTTCCTTCAGGTATGTTGCTGTTGAAGCAAGAGTTCATCTATAGCATCATTCTCCTCCAATATTTCTCTATCTTTTTCTTCTCTGTTCTCATTCTTGATGCACAATGCTATGTGCTTGAACAATTTTTTTCTGACAATAGACTGCGATGTTTTAGTGCCTTCGCCGCCTGTTTGAAGAGAAAGACTCAGGGCAGGCATACAATGGACTAAAATACTTCTTAATAATTATCGCTGTGGCCGCGAGAACAGCATATGATTTGAGAATGGGAATGACTTTGAAGATATTTGCTGCAGCCACTTCAGGTGCTGCAACGATTATGGCTACATATTGGGACATTGTAGTTGACTGGGGACTTCTTCAGCGAGATTCAAGAAACCCATGGCTGAGAGATAAACTTGTTATTCCTAACAGAAGTGTTTACTTCGTAGCAATGGTAACATGTTATATAACTCAAATGTCCTTCTTCTTCCTACCGCGTGCTCATTTCATTCCTAATTAACCTTAACCCATGGGAGATTTGCAGGTGCTGAATGTTGTCTTAAGACTTGCATGGATGCAGACAGTGTTAGGTTTTAGACAAACACCTTTCTTGCACAGAAAAGCCTTGACAGCAATTGTTGCCTGCCTGGAGATAATACGCCGTGGCATTTGGAATTTCTTCAGGTATGATTCAACCCTTCCTAGTCCTCCATTCTTTCAATTTTCCACCAGAAATTGAAGAAAAAAAATAACTAGTTGAAGTTGCGATAAAAGTGGTTAGATTTTTTACTTCTTAGGTTCAATGTTGTCGGAATTCACTGTTAGGTGGCCTAATTTGTGACAAGATTTTAAACAATCAGGTGGGAAGCAGAAGCCTTTCTTGCAAATGTATGAACACTGAAGTTAGCTTTTTCTAAGGTCACCAACCTTTTAATCTACCTCATTTTCCTGCCTTAATAAATGCCAAGCATGCAAAGCTGCTGTTTCCCGTATGGATGTATGTTTTGGACAGTGTACCTTTGCAAGTTCAGCTAGCGGGTCGGATAATTTTTTATTAATAAAAAATTTAAATCTGGAAGTTTTTTTTACATAAAAATATTTCTTAATTATTAATAAAAAAATATTTTAAATTAAAAATCAATTGTGTAAATAAAAGAGGGGAAAAATCATTAACAATAAATAAAATTAAAATTAAAAAGTAAAAATAAATTAAAATATTTAATCTTATAATACTAGCTATTTAGCCAGTTATGTTTAATGAATTTATTTATTAAAATTATTTTTTATTAAATAAAATAATAATAAAAACTGACATATAAAATTAATTGAATAACAAGACTTTAAATATTAGAATTATTATTCAAAAATAATTTTTTATTATTTTTAAAAATAAATTTAATCTATATAAAATAAAAAATAAAAAAATATACACACACACAAATATATCATACTAACTTCTTAAAAACTTATACACTATATAATTAAAAAACAATCACTACTTAAAAAGAGTTAAATAAGCATAAATAAATTGTAGGAATTTGATGACTCATCTCTCTATAACTAGAAAATGAAAAATAATATAAATAAATTTTTATACTAAAAATAGATTTTAAAAATTTAAATAGATCTAAATTATATAAATTATATTATTTTTAAATATTAAGAATCTAAATATATGTTTTGCAAAATTTCTATCACAACAATAATATTTGATGTTTTTTTTATTTTAGTCTTTCATTTTCTAATTTCATTATTGTTTAAAAAATTAAAAACAATTAGATTTAAATTAAAATTAAATAACCTAAAAAATCTTTTAGAGCCAAAATAAATTGTTAGAAAATAAACAATAAACCCATAGTGTTTTGTTAGCGTACAAATAATGTAGATCTAAGAAATTAATCCACACTAAAACCTTTAAGTGTGTTCTATAATCTATAATTATGTAAGAACGTGGTGACCATTGAATTCATGATCTCTGATACATGTTTTGGTTTTTACGGAACAGACTGGAGAACGAGCACTTGAACAACGTCGGCAAATATCGGGCATTTAAGTCGGTACCCTTGCCTTTTTACTACGAAGACAAACGTGTATAAACATGTAAAGCAGAGAAAAGAGTTGATGGAGGACTGAATAATACAAGTACCAAAATCACATGCATAACACCCCACCATTTTGCTCTTCTTTTTTTTCTTTTTTTCTTTCTTTTTATTAATATGGGTTTTTGAACTAATTTTTGTGTATTTTAACTAATTATACAAGTTCTAGAGTTAATAATTATATAAACTTCTAATAATCCTGAAATTTATAAAACTTAAATTGATAAATTTTATTTTACTTGTGTGGATTGTCAGTAGAATGAAGATGTATGATAGAAAGGGAAATATTGAGAGGACAACCATGCACAAAATTATAAGAAATGTAATTTAATTGATTAGATTTTAGATTTATTTTCTAGAAGTCACGGATTCTTAAATTTATTTTCTACAAATCACTAGCTCAAATCCCGTAAATTTTAGTGCTATTAAAATTTTATATAATCGTTAATTTTAAAATTTATAAAATTAATCAAGATACATTTAAGTTAATTTTCATGTTCATATTAATTTAAAAAAAAAAAAACATGCAACAAGTAATTTCTATGATTATTATTTGATTCGCCTCCAAATGCCGACCCTCATGAAGCAAATCCTACAAGTCTAGAGGAATTCATGTATTCAGTTGAAATAAATAAATAAATAAAATTTAAGGAGAAATAATGGGTGACGAGAATGGTGCCATAGAATGTGCCGTGGCATGGTCATGGACATAACATTGAAGACTTCGTTCCCAAACATAAATTGGCAGACCCAGTGACAGGGGAAGCTGCAAACGATAATCAAATCCCGCATTTGAGACCAGAATGTACTCGAGTTTCCGGGAAATATCAGAATCTCCCTTAACACATGAATATGTTCTCTCCCGCTAGATTATCTGCGCCAAGGAAAAACATCTACAATTTTATATTTTGTTCGCAGCTTATAGCATCTGGGAAATAATGGTACACGTTGATTATCCAGCTTATACCAATTGAAAACTTCGTTTCAAAAAAAAAAGGAGGTGGTTTACAATGCAGGATATTGTTAAACAGAATGCACATCTTCTTGATCAATCTCCTCTCCATCATGCATTGTGGCTGAAGAGTTTGAAGTTGAGTTTGCAGCTGTTACAGCACCAGTACTTCCATCAGCCTGGACCTTGAAGAAAGATGAAAATGATAGTGGATTGGAGGTGGAGCTTGCCTTTTGAAGGCCTCGTATGGCTTTCATGGCTGCAAGGGTGCTGCGATATATGTCGATGGTTTCCTCCCCCAGTGTTGTTGGAGGCCCAGGTGAGATACTTGTGTTATTCAGAGATGGATTTGATTGATCTTGTACGATGTTGGTCGATTCAATGACTTCTGCCTCCAATGGAAAAAGGAGCTCAAGATTATCCTCGCATTCATGGACCAACCTTGTTAGAGGCTCTGTTGTGAAAAATGGCTGATGAAGGGCAAGTTGTGTGAAAGGTAAGCGCAACAATTCTCCTGTCCTTTTGTCATACTTCTTCAAAATCTTCACTAACCCTATCAAAGGAGAAAAACATGAATATGGTCTTAGCAACCAATCTATATTTAACCCATAATGTTTGATACAATACAAAAGTCATTAGCTACAGTGCTTGTAGAGAGCTAGGTGTAAAACAATAGATGCATCTGCAATACCTGCAAAATTTAGGGAGCTATAATTTTTTAGAAGCACCATCTCTCCATGAATGGTGACCAAGTCTTTACGAATATCCATCATTTCTTCACTAAATTCACTCTCTGATGTAAAAACTCCATCCTTGCTGCTTTTTTCCTTTAGACTTTCAATTCT
Organism: Populus euphratica; assembly: GCF_000495115.2. Taxonomy (NCBI): domain Eukaryota; kingdom Viridiplantae; phylum Streptophyta; class Magnoliopsida; order Malpighiales; family Salicaceae; genus Populus; species Populus euphratica. The sequence goes on along the minus strand of NW_011499907.1, from coordinate 500,613 downwards.
TTCCTTCAGCTCCTGTTGAAATCAAATATACGAATCAGTAAAGAAACACACCAGCATGAGTGCATAGCAACTTATAACTCTGAACACGACAGGTCACGTATAAACATGCACAAAATTCTTCAGCAATTTTTTTTTATTTATTTTTTGGTAATGAAGACTTTCTAAAGAAGTCGTTAATAAATGTACAGAAAAAATTCAGTATTTCAAACGTCCCAGAGGCATAAACAAAGATTTAGTTAGAGCTGAATATAGATTACCAGCATGAGTTTTACAATATTCTATTAACCATGCAAGCATTAACACTGAGGAAGAAGAGTGGTTTGGTGTGGATTTTGTAGCATGCGATAACTAGAAGAGGAATCTACTTAATTTTTATTGCAAAAGTGCTAAAATATTTAGTATAAAAAATATGACTATCACACCGTGCTATGTAAATTTACTATAATGAGTAACCTGGCCATAAATGTGGTAAAAGGATGACTTATCACGCAGGAGAGAAGAGGGAGGGAGGGAGGGAGTCGAGTTAGAGATCTTATTGGTTCTAGGATAATTTTTCCTGTTTCAGTTCAAACAAACCAGAATAATGATCCATCTCTTCTGCATCGTCTTAACACTGTTTAATAGCGAAGAAGGGTGATGGTTCTAAACTGTGCTATGATTGCATCATGATTATACAATTAGCTAAATCTTGAGACCTGCTGTATTCTGTTTAATAATGGAAAGCCTTGCGAGTAATGGACTTTGTACATTATGAAAAGACATGCTTGACACTAGAAAGGATTGGAAGCATTTTCCCATCAGAAAAAACCTGCTCAGACACCGGATCCTGGTCGTTAAAGTCACATAATTTGTGACAATGCATCAGGCATCTTAATATCAAACGACCCTCCTCAAGGTGGCATCTTCTTACAACTTCATCCAGTATGAGCATGATACGACCTGGCTAGTTCTGTAACGATATGGAGGTGATTCTAAAGACATCAAATTGGAAGCAATAAACCTAGAATATGCTTTTAATACTGATGAATATAGAATTATGTTTCAGAGACACTGAAACTAAGATTAATAAATAAAACAAAGAGCTGTAGCTCCCAACTGCATGGGTTTGGCTGCAGAGTTTCTTCTGTGGCTACTAATATTATTCACAAATCACAACCCGATCTATTCTAGATTATGATATAACATGATCCCTCACCGCCCCCCTTTTCTCTCATTTACGATCTGCAGGCCCTCTTAGCAACTTTACTATCCCTAACTAATCTCAAAACAAATCCGGTCAGATGAAAAGGGAAAAATCATACAGTCCAATCTGTCAGTTAGCTTTTCTGCATGGTCAGAATTCTCATATATTGACGACCTGGCATTTCATTTGAATATTCTCATTTCAGAACCCTCAATTCCCTCAACTGACTTCCAACAATCCCATTGTCAGCTATAATTGACGATGGTTGGCCTTATAACTATACTACAAGATACTCTGCTCTACTTCAGCAAGTTCCACAAACTGGAAAATTTATCTTAACTTTATCAAGCCCCTCCAATCCCATCGACAATCTCCTCTTCACATACTGTCTGACAACACCACCCAGCACTACCAGGGAAAGGAAAGCCACTTTTATGCGTCTTTTTTCCTTGACATCCCACTATTCTCCTGTTCCAATGAAGTCACGATGTCTTCTCCATTCTACTCCTCTCCTGATTATTCAAAAACTTACAAAACCCTTTAACCAGACCTATGAGTTCGGATTTACAAGACATGCATATAGGAAAAACCTTAAAAGCCACCATCAAACCACAATACCTTAAATTCTCAGAGTTACAATAAACAAAAGCCTCGAAATTAAAAACCCATATGCACAAAGCTATAAACATGTAAAACAAAGAAAGAAAAGAAAAATCAAGAAAGAAACCTGAAGGCGTATAACAAAGTCTTCTTCTTTATCAACATAGAAATCATTGAACTTGTCAAGCTCTTCATTAAGAATTCTAACAAACCATTCTTGCAAATCCACCAAAGGCCTATTAGTATTACCATGAACATCACCAGTGAGCGGAGGAGGGTGTGGATGGAGTTGAAAATTAATGGGGCGATCAAGGTTGAGAGAATCAAGGGTGGGAGGTAATTGTTTGAGGAGCTTCTTGAGGGGTTTGTAGCAGAGAAACTTGTCCCTCCACTCAGGAAGGGTTTCTTCTAGGTGGGTCTTGAAGTCTTTTCCAAACTTCATGGCTTGATGCTATGCTTATGGATTTGTGCTGTGCTGCATTCTATGTATTTGTAAAACAAAGAGATAAGAGTATCAAAGTGTATACAGTAAGGGGGGGGAAACCATGATAAAAGAATACCAAGGGTGAGGAGGAATTTTGGAATATTTGGAAAGTGGATGGGAGATGTGACTTAAAAAAGATAAGAGGAATATGCAGGCTTACAACTATCTTATATATAAAGATGGATTAAATAATATATGAGAATTGTTCAAAGTAAAATAACGTCTCAAAAAATGTTTTCATAAATACTATTTTGTATTATTATTAAATTTGATATAATATATTAATATTAAATTTTTTTGATTTTTTTAGAATTCACTCACATAAAATCTAATTGATCTAATTGATTTGATGTATTTAAATTAGTAGTTTGGTTTTAAAAGATATCTAGATGATATTTTTTTATTAATAAAATAATAATATATTAAATCAATTCAAATTTTATAGTTTAGGTCATAAAATCCACTAGCTTTAACAATATTGTTTTTCTAACTATTTTTATTTAATAATATAATAATAAAAATACATTAAATAAAATTAATCATCAACCAAATACAAGTATTATGATAACTTAAACTAAACAAAAAAAAAAAAAAGAGAGGGGGGAACCGCTCCTCACTCCTCTAGGGGTCATGTTCTTTAAATAATTTAATTTAATAGACAGAAACCTTGTTAATTAAATAATAGTATTGACTTGATCTTAAAGAGTGTGTGTGTGTGTGTGTCGTCAGCTCTCTCTTATTTCCATATCTAAAAGGCAGTCCGCCATCGATCGATGGTTCCTGAGCCGAGTGCGAGTACAACTTGCATGAAGAAAGCCAGAGTTTTTTTCGGCTCCTTTCGGCCTTGGTGACGTAACTCCTCAAGCCTTGTCCCTTGGTTTTTACCCAAAACGGATCTCGCCGAGGTCCACTGCTTGCTTCAAGCATACGTTGATCTCTTACAAGCCAATCGCTTCACAAAATCATCTCAAAAGAAGGTTGTCTTTTGTGCATAGATAGTGGACCCAGTCGGGTTTTGATTACCACCGTTGAAATGGCAGTCGTACACTTCATAATGACAAAAAAAATAAAGAGCATGAAATGCCATCCAGCTATTTCCCAAGAAGAAAAGGCCCATGGCTCTACGCGCTTTGGATCGGCTGAGAAGATTCATCGATGATTCAAACAAGGAAAACAAAGATCGTTTCTAGCCAAGAATACGAGCACAAGAGTCAACGCTGAAAATAGAAAAATGGCTAATAGGTAAAAGGTTTCGTAGTGTTTCGTCAACAGAACAGAAACTGTAAATATGGTGATCAAACGCAGTTACGAAAGGAAAACTCAAAAAAAAAAAAAATTAAAGGGGTAGGTGAGGCGACGTCTATGGTCTCCAAGCTTTGACAGTGCATCGAGCCTTCAAAGCAACTGCTCCCAGGCAGGCACCTTCAAGCACTCTCTATGGTCTCCAGAGCTTGAAGTATATCAGCCTTCAAATCTTCGAAGTCTTCAACTCCAAAGCTGAACCGAACCAAGTTGTCCTTAATCCCATACTTTTCTCTCTCTGATCGACTCAGATCCCTGTTTTCAAATTCAAGGGGAGATTGAATTGATGATATATCATAGAACCATGAGCAAGCATTAACATAACTCCAAGAAGAATTATAACCGTTGCATCTATGTTGTTAGCCCTTTCCAGATACCAGAAACTGTCACATAAAATACAGACCTTCTAAATATATACTGCTGCTTCAACCAAAAAAAAAGGGTAATATTTTCATTTACACGGTTGAAAAGAAGAAATATCTCCTCTATGTTAATGCAAGACAATTTCTACAGTAACACAATTAAAAGTGTATTTAGTATTAGAGTAGCTTAGCTATTGTATTTATGATTTTAAAAAAAATTATTTTATTAGTTGAAATTAATTTGAAAATATAAATGTTTAATTAAAACTATGGTTAAAATTAAGATTGAAAAAAATAGTTTTAATATATTTGGTTAAAAATATTTTTAAAATTAAAGTTCTAAAATAATTTAAAAAATATATATATTAATATTGATGATTTTTAATTTAAATATTATAAATTTAACTATTGCTATTATATTATAAAATAAATCATAATTTATATAAAAAAATTACTTTAAAAACTATCTATAATGGAACATATAATTCATCCAACAAGAAGCATAAAATTAAATAAAATATTATTAAAAATAAAATTAATACTATAATCCAATTATATTTAATTCACCTTAAATTAATTTAAAAAAAATAAAAAAAAATTATTATTTATATTCATGTAAACAGTCCAAGTAAAATTAACTAACTGCACTAATTTAAAAAAAAAAAAAACTGTTCAGTGAATAGTGAAGACATGCTACACTATTCACTGAACAGGAACATGAATTAGATTTTGGCCGTGCAGTAGCTGCTTCTCATTTTCTTGCGTTTCAAACTAGATTTTGGCCGTGCAGGAAGCAACTCATAGCTGCTTCTCATTTTCTTGAGTTTCAAACGTAGCAGCATGTAGGACCCAGCAAATAATAACACGCGTTTATTATTAACCAAACCAAACAGCTTGTTGCATAAAATCACACAAAACATAGATGTAACCACGTTGCCAAACGGTTTCTCAATCCTTAATAGCAAGATTGTGGTTTTCTTCCTACCAAAACGTTTATTTTTTGTTTCTTAAACAGATCGACTAAGCTCATTGTCAGCAAATCCACAACAGAAGGGAACACGAGGAAAATTAATTACATACCAGTAAGACATAATGGCTGGCTGATCTACAATGCTCTCGCAGCCTCCAAAAGAAGGGGCAATATAAGGAATTTTCAATGCATCCACAAATTTTGAGGTGATGAGCAAGTCTCCATCAACCTGCAACATCAGAGAGGAGCGCTCAGGAATATTATATAACAATTACAGATGTACTGCCAAGCCATTAACACATTCAACTCAAGCAGTCAGAAACACCCACCTCGAAGCTCACCACACCCCCAAAACCAGTCATCTGCTTCTTGGCAATGTGATGTTCAGGATGACTTGGCAAGCCTGGATAATAAACGCACCTCACCTGCAAGTATCATTGCTTGAGTCTTCCTGAGTTTTGATACGCAATATAGTAGCTTTATGTTCAAAACCAAAAACCATATGCTCCCTCGGTTCCAACAAAAGGGTTTCCGTTTTTGTTTATCCCAATATTTATATCCATTATCTCAAACATCCTATTTTGTTTTTATTAAATTAAACTCCACAGTTTTTTTCCAACTGCCTTCATCATGGAAGGACAATATTCAAAACCAGAAAAAAAGAAGAAGAGATGACTTCACTCAAAATTCATCAGTCATTCTTAATTGTGTGCGCAGTCAAAGAAGACACTTGTGGAACAAAGGTTATATCATGTATACTTATGGTCTCCTTGCTATACACTTGTTATATATATATCAAAAAGTTCGATGAAAATTGAAGAGAAAAATGATCCACTTTCTTATCAGAGGACCATATAGCTCTGCATGAAGAAAACATTTTAGAATTAAAAGCACTAAATAATTCAGTAAAAATCTCTTATACACCATCAAAACCACTTTGCTGCTTGATTATACAGAGAAGGGACCAACATGCTTGCATGCTTTACAAAGGTAAACTCAAGTTCCATATCCAACATAAAACAACTAAATGGATCGATTGCAAAAGAAGCTAATTTGGTAAACATATAGCTTGACGTTTCTCAGAAAGTTTTAACAATGATGATCCCTACTATGTGTGGAAAATATAAATCCCCTTTAGTATTTTGTATACAATATTTAGGTATATCAATGTCACTGGAGAGGATTCATCATCAGAGGGCAGAGATATATAAACATTAGAGTACATTATAATATACATACCTTGGGATGCGCCTCTAAAATTTTGGCCATCCTCAATGCTGTTGAGTTCTGTTGCTGTACACGAAGATGCAGTGTCTTCATGCCTCGGATGATCAGATAGGCAGCATTCTTTAGAAAAAGAAGAGGAAAAAAAGGAACCTTAAGTTATTCTTCATAGCAGCATGAAAAATTTATATATAAAATTCTGAATTATATATATCACCCAGAAGTTTACTTAATCAAAGCACTCACCGGGTTGAGTGTACCTCCCAAAACATGATGCAAATTACGAATCTCTGAAACTACCTTTGTGGAACCACTTATGCATCCTCCAAGAACCTGGAGTAGATGCATGTATCCAATGCTTTATGTTGGAGAAAATTGGCAGTTCATTTGTTGACAAAATTTAATTAAATGATTAAACCAATTTCGCAAACCTACATCATTGTGTCCCCCAATGAACTTTGTTGCAGAGTGCAGAATAAGATCAGCTCCAAGAGCAAGGGCTTTCTGGTTTAGAGGTGTTGCAAAGGTACCATCAATGCAGACTAATGCTCCTTTTCTGTGGCAAAGCTCTGAAACCAATTCAATGTCAACACATCTCAGGAATGGATTGGTAGGAGACTCGGTGAAGAAAAGAGAAACCTGCACAGAATTATTATGCCATGCAATTTAGGATGACATGTCATTAAAGTAACATGCTCAAAGAAGACTTTCAATAATATAATAAACTATTCTACACTACTGACTTTGTTGATCTCAAGTGCAGATTCCAAAGCTTTCACATCTGCAGGGTCAATCACAGTAACCTGCATAATGAATAATGATCAAAATCATAGCAGAATGACACCAAAATATCCCCCCAAAAATATCAAGCAAAACGTGTGATTAACCAAATCTTAAAGAAAATAAGATACAAAATTTGACATGGATCTACCAAACATGAAAGAGTTGATCTATGTATTATTAACCTCAAACAAACTCTCGTCGACAGATTGCAAGGAACTCCTATATTCAGAAATACAAATGTACATATTTTTGAAACATGACAAAAGAAAAGTTATGCATTAAGATTCTTTTGTAAAACTGCAGTTAATTCCCAACATTAGAAAAGCAATTTTTACACGTTATTACAAATTCCACAAAATTAATAGTTAAATACTTGATCTGTTCTCTTGAAACAAAATAAATGATACAACAAGTTTTCACAACTCAAAGGACATTGTAGATTACCACAAAACTAATCAAATACCCATATTCGTAACTGAAAGAATCCATACCGAGATCCCCATCTTAGGAAGAAAAGTTTCCATGAAAATCCTAGTCTTCCTATAGCAATCTGTGGTTGTCACAAGATGACCGCCAGCAGGTACCAACGCCAACAACATGACAGTACTAGCACACATCCCAGATGCCAAAATCAATGTTGATTCCGCTCCTTCAAGCTCACTGAATTGAAAAAACAAACACGACACAGACACACTCCTATTAATAATCATGCAACCATACAAGTCGAACAAACCCCAAACTAACCACTAAACACAAACCTTATCTTGTCCTCCAAAACCTGTGTGGTCGGATTTCCATACCTACCATATTCGTAACTTGCATGGCGCTTCTCCTGTAACAACATTGTAGATTACCACAAAACTAATCAATACATTATAGCACATCATTAATCCATTCTCGTAGATTTCATTAATACAAATAGGATCATCACGTAGAAATAATTTCAACGTATTACTTGGAAGCTTTTAAATGCATAATTATGATATTATTATTACCTTGAAATCAATAAGCTCTTGGGTTTTCTTAAAGAAATAAGCAGAAGTATTAACCACCGGAGTCGTGATTGCATCTGTCACTATACCACGACCTAATCTTTCACCTTCAAACATCCATAAAGAAATTAATAATAAGAATAATAATAAATTCAGAAAAAGAAAAGCGAAATCAGATTTGAATGCTTACCAGCGTGAACTGCAATGCTTCCATCAGAACTCAAAAACGACTTCAAATCGCTACTCAAATCCTCCAACTGTACAACACTTACATTCTTATTATCACTGCTATCAATTCCCGCCACCTCATTTCCGGCCAAGGTCTCGGCCGGCTCGGCTGCGGGGATTGCGGAGGCAGCAGCAGCCGCCGCCGCGGCGGAGGGAGCACCTGCGGCGGAGTTGTTAGACCACGACGCAGCAACGATTTGCGCGACGCCGATGTTGCTGCAGTTTCGGCGAGCTTTGGTGCTAAGCTGGCGCACGAAGTTGGGGGGAAATTTGAGAATCAGAGAGGACATGCCGGCGCCAGATAAAAAGGGTGTGGTTCCATGGCGAGCGGAGTTGGATCGGCCTTGACTCGGCTGGTCCGCGCTTGAGGAGGAGTCGGAACGGCACTCGAAAGAGGAGGCGACGAAGAGCTTAGGACACGGACAAGAAGAGACGGCCATGAGGTGGAGAAGTTTGGTCTCTCTTTGGCTTCACTGGAAAGGGAAAAGAAGCAAAATAAAAAATGGCCTTGCGAAAAGCGAAATGGTCACATAAGTAGGCGTTGGGTTTTGTCGTTTTGTTTGATGAATTACCCTAATTAGGTTTGGGTTAGTTTTTAATTAACTAGAGTTTAGGGTATCTAATATTATATTGAGTAAATAATGGGTGATTAAAGATAATAAGGGGGTGGGACAGGTTGGAGTCGGCTATTTCTCGATGTTTGTTGGAATGTGGCAAGAGATTCAAGAGGTGTGCTTGATCTAATTTAGGAGTGCGTGGCTTTTTTTATTTATTTTTTATTTGGAGTCAATTCTTAACTTAATAATAGATCAGCTCATAGCTGGCATGCAGTATATATTTGATCGCTATAATCATAATTTTAAATTTTAATCTTGTTTGACAGGCTGCTATAGAATTTAACTAATTTAAAATTAGAAGTAGACTGGATTAAAATAATTAAAAAAAATTTGATATAACTCATATAAAAAATAAATAAAAAAATATAATAGGACTCAACTAATTCTATAAGTTGATGTAGTAATCTGGTAAAATCTAACCAAAAATCAAGTTATAATTTATTAATTTTTTTTATTAAAAAATATTGTTTTGATTTAAAAACAAATTAACTCAGGCAACCTGATAATCCGGTCAAAACCGAAACTCAAACCTTGAACCTAGCTAATCATTAAACTAGATTTTAAAATTATAATTATAATTTTCTCCCACAGAATATAATAAATCTCATCTATAATTTTTTAACCCGTGGATTTTATTTACGAATAAAAAAATATAATAAATCTCATATAATTTGAATTAAAAATCAAAATATATTAGAGAGAATAAATAATAGACTATCACTCCTTTGGGACTATAAATTATTGAATTACCACATGGGAATCAAGATTGAGAAAATGGTGGTTTTATCAGCGTTAACTCTAATCTATTATAAAGCTCCATTAATAAACCCACTTGGTTTATTTATTAAAACTAGCTATTTAATCAATGCTCCATCACAAGTTATAATTTTGAAAAAAATATATTAGATATAGGATGCTTTTAATGTATTTCCTTACATAAAAAAATCAAAATAATAAATTGTAATTGAAAGACTAAATTAAAAAAAAAATTAAAGAAATAAAAACAAAATAAAAAAATTAAAAGAATAAAGATTAAAACAATAAAAGAAATAAGAATAAAATCAGAAATTAAAAGAATAAAGAGCGAAATTAAAAATAAAACATATAAAAAAATATAATTGAAGAACTAAATTGCAATAGAAAAAACATTTATAAAAGAAATAAGTATGAAATAAGAGATTAAAAGAAAGAAGACTTAAATAAAAAACAAAAAGGTTTAAGATAAACTTTATATGTCAAAAGAAAAGGAAGAAGAGGGGAAAACAAAAGATCATATATGACAATTCGATTATTATAAACAAACATGTGTCACTTCTTATAAAAGAGAATGCGGTTGTGTATCTAAAAAAATGATGAAAGACTAGATTTGATTACCATATAGTATCACACACTTTACTTGAATGACATGAACATTATTCATTTGTTGGCATGTGATTAGCACGCCCCATTAGTTTTTTTATTCAAATATTTAAAAGTAAATATTAAACTACCAAAACATCTCTTATGACCACATTAATCATACAAAATACTTATATAAAAATATAAAGATATCTTTAAATAAAAAGTAATTTTTTTTTAATCAAATCCAAGGTTAAATTTGTACTTATACTATATATGGATAACGAAAAAATTAAAAAGAATTCTTGACCAACCTAAAATTTTTTGTTTCCACGAGCAAAAAAGTATTTTTACTATTAAAAAACTTGTAAAAAGTCAAGAAATCTCTTAGTAATAATTTTAAATTTTATTGATTTTATAAGTAAACTGTTTAAATTTTTTTGAAAAAAACAAATACACCTCCAAACAATCTTTTAATAGCTAATGACTAGTGAAAAAAAAAAAAAACCAGCCTTGATGTCTAATTTTTCTCACTAAAAAATAAATAAATAATTTTATTATAGCAATCTACATCTACATTTAAGTATATCTATTGCTAGAATAAAAACACCATACAGTTTAGAATTTTGTTAAATATATTCATGATAGTTATTGAATAAATGTAACCATAGTTTTTACTTAAAACTTGTAATGCATTGCTATTTATTTTAGTTGTCATGCTTAGTCATGTGTTTTTCTTTAAGCATATTTAGATTATTTTATAAGAAATATTTATCAGATGTTTTGCCTGAGGGATTTTTGTTTCTCTTTAAAATGGATGTACGGGGTTATGATAATTATAGGCAAAGGATGGGAGATGACGAGGATACAGATGAGTACATTTCCATCCTCGTCGGAGAGAACCGCACCATTGTGATCTAGGTAAAATATAAAGACATCCATTTATAGAAAATTTAAAATTTTCTATCAATGCACAGAGAAGAGATGAACCAGTAAATAAATTATTATGGTAATTATCATGTGTCTTGCACTAGAAATCCCACCTACGTCTCGCAAAATAAACTTTAGCGACTCAAACCATAATCTCAAGGCCCGGTTTAAGTTTTTTAAATATATAAAAAATTATACAAAAACAAAAACACATAAAATCAAAATCAAAATATTAAATATTAAAATTAAAATACCAATCAAGAAGTGTAAACTATATGATTTAGTGGAATAGTAAGAGAGAGAAAAAATAATTCATGGACAGCCAACCAAACTAAATCACCAATAACTACACATGTAATTTTATATTGAAAAGGATATAATATTATGATAAAAAAATATTTTTAAATACTAAAAAATGTTATATTTATCACCCAAAATACACAAGCACCTCTTATATACCTCTTGATACTATACAATCACTTGTTTATTTTTGTTTTTTATAAATACCACACTATCATTAAACTAACATGATAATAATGAAAAAAACTATTATGAAAAGATTAAAAAACCTCTTAACTCAAGTTTTAAATTTCTTGTTTTTAAACTTATTTAGGTTATTTCACTATATTTTTTAATTGTTTTTTATTTTTTAATATTTGATCAGTTAAGAAATTATATCTTATTTGACATTATATTAATGAAAAAATTATTGTAAAAATAAAAAAAATCCCCCAAAGCTAATTTTAATTTTTTTTTTGTTTCTAATGATATTTTAAATATTTTATTATGCAACTCATATAAAAACTTATTTGTCACTTGTTAATTTACTAATAAATAGTGAATCATGTAAAAAGATTTTAATATCTTGAGAAATTAGTGTTAAATTTTTTAAATTAAGAGATAAAATTATCATTATATTATATTGTTGTAGTGAATAATATTCTTAAATTTGGAGCTATAAAATTTTTTGGAAGCCAAAGAGTTAATCTTTCATGGAAGACACCTCATTAATCAATCACAAAATTTATCACTCTTAGCATGCTCTTTATTTATTCTTCATTAAAATTAATATAACACTAATCATTATCCCTCGTGTTGCAAGGCTAGCTAATCTATATCTTAATATCTTAAAATGATATTTTGTATATTGTAGAGAATTTTATAAGCAATTTATAATAATTTATTTATTTTTATAAAGATCTCTACATATAACTTATAACGTTACACAATATTTATTAACACCACAATAATTGTGGACTAATCACACCATTAATAAAATGACTAATTGCACCAAACCTTCTATTTATTTATTTATTTTTCTCTGTTATTTCAGAAATTATTCTTTACTTCTAACCAAAAAAAAAAGAAGAAGCTAAAAAGCTTGATTTTAGTAGTCATGGTTATGCTATCCACTTCACTTTCCATTCCAAAACCTACAACTTCGAATGACACACTTGAGTTCTCTGTCTTCGCCATTTCTGCTCAACGCAGCAACAACAAACCTCATTCCTAGTCTTTTCTTTTAAAAACATTGGTGTCATGGCACGCGGTAGAACAGTGAGTTTTTAACTTTTTTCTTTTTCTTTTTCTTTTTCTTCTTTATTCAATGACCCTGTCTTCTCTAGACCTCGCTTCCTTAACTATTAATAAAAGTTATAACCTTTACTTTACTGTTTACTGCATTTGAGTCTACATACATAGGAAATTTCCCATTTGCAGAAGAGATATTGAATGATCTCTCACTACAAAAAGGAGACTTTTGGGTAGAGAAGAATAGGAGGCCAGCAATAGGACCTGCTGTCGTTGACCTATCCTACCTGTTTATGCCGCTGAATTGATTAGAACTCCAATAACTTGATCCTGAAATGCGTTCTTCATGATGGATAGCTGAAGTAGATCTCAACAGCGAGAGATACTTCCAATGGTTGATGAAACCTTGTGTTATCTAAAGATATTTTTAGGGTTAGAATGCTGGAATACAGCTGACATGCATGATGGATTATAGCGAACCAACTTGGAACTAGCTGTGCAATTGAAATTGCACCTGATTTCTCTGGAGTCATTTATCACTCAGGCTCTATTTTGGACAATTTCATCTTTAATTTGTTCTTAATTATTTCAAGTTTCCTCGTACTGCGTATTCTAATGTCCTGTAATAACCATGAAATAGGAGAAAACGGCCGGGGATAACTTGAATATATTACAGTTTGACATTCTTCTCAGGATTGTTTTGATTCTGGCTAACAATTCAGGGGGTAAAGCAGGGCTATGCTAATCGGCATGTTAAAAAGATTTAAACTTGTAACCAGGAGAAAAACCGGAGAGAGAGGAGTTTTGCTTGTTGTATCTTCATGTTTTGATGTGATTATATTGAAAATAAATTTTAAAAAATAAAAAATATTATTTCAATATATATATATTTTTTAAAACACTTCAAAACCACTACCATAAAATGTAGAAAAAATACGGAGAATAAAAATATCGTTTTCGGAAAGAGACAGTGCATATTACGCTTTGGTTGGACCAGCGTCAGCCTTGCTTCTGGTGAGGAGTGGCATCAGCAGTCTTCTGCTTTGGATGGACCAGCCTTTTGAGCAATAATTCTGGCATATTACGCTTCCACTTGCACAAAAGTAGGTGCTTCGTAGTGTCTAATAATTGCTCTCAACTGTTTCCTGGCACGAAAGAAAGATTGATGGCCACAAGAATCTGAGTCCTCTTTGTCAAGAAAACTACAGATTGGTGTGGCTAGCAGCATCCAGCATCTAAAATCGCACTAGGGTTTCAAGGATAACTTGAACACCAACAGTATCTCAAGCTATCTCATGAGTAGTTGTTTACTACTCAAAATAAACATCTATGAATCTAACTATATAAGAATAGCAGGTGTTTATGAATACCAAACAAGAAAAGAAAGGCTAAAATAGATCAGAAAAGATAAAAAACGATGAACTAAAAGAGATAAAAGTCATGATGGATTAAAAGAGTTAGAAAATATGATTAATCAAAAATAAATAACTGATTATAGCATAGTTTTAAAACCCGGCCCGGCCCGGCGGGTTGACCCGGGACCCGGCCGACCCGGATCTGGAACCGGGCCGGGTTGATAAAAAAATAAGGTAAGTCATGACCCGGCGTGCCCCGGCCGACCTGGCGGGTTGACCCGGAAACCCGGACGACCCGGCAAAACCCGGTCAAAAACCCGGTGACTTTTATTTATTTTTTATTAAAACGACGTCGTTTTGAATTTTTTAAAAATAGGAAGTGGTCCGGCCGACCCGTTCGACCCGGTCAAAGCCCGGAACCCGGGCTTTGGACCGGGTCAGCCACCGAACCGGATTTAAAAACTATGGATTATAGAGATAAAAGGAGCTTGCATGATTGACTAGAAAGCCAAATCCCGTTGAGAATCAGAGGGCTCAAGATATTAATTAAAACTGGCAAATATTACATTTAGTTAGAGTTTATATGTAGTAAGAAAATTGTATAGGGCTAGAAATTATTGTTCATGTAAAATTTAATCTTTGTAATAATATAAAAGACCATCCATTGACTAGAAATGAGGATCAACCCCCTATATATATAATTTCTTTATGCAACTTACTTTTTTTTATTGCAATTTATCTTTCATTTTTCCTATACAACCTTTACAATTTTTTTTTATAGTTTTTTTTTAAATATTTTTGTAGGTGCTGTCCTCATGCTTGGTAGTTTGTAAGTTAGGAGATGTGAAGGCTGGCCTTCCACTTTCTTAAATTTTGGTGCCGCATTCTTCTTTGTATTGTTCTGTTCTGGAGTGATTTGGGGGGGACAGGCGGACAGCACTTCAGCTTGGAGTTTGGACTGGTTCGGTCATGGAAAAAGTGGAAGAATGCGAGTTGTCGTGGGACTGGAGAAAAAGACGTGCTGTTACAACGGCGGTATGGTTTTTTTATTTTAATTAATATTTAAAGAGCGTATTTAAAAGATTGTTTTTTAAAATAATTTTTATTTAAAAATATATTAAAATAATATTATTTTATTTTTTAAAAATTATTTTAACATTAGCAATTAAAATAATCTCAAAATATATAAAAAAATATTAATTTAAAATAAAAAAAATAAAAAAAATAGAAATTTTTTCAAAATTGTTTTTGAAAGATAAAAAGAAACAGGACTGAAGGCTATTATTAAATTCAGTCGTTCAAGCTGATTAGTATATTAAAATATTTTTTAAATTAATTTTTATTTAAAAATATATTAAAATAATAATTTTTTTAATTTTTTTAAAAATATTTTAACTTTAACAAATCAAAATGATTTGAAAACACAAAATAAATATTAATTTGAAGCAATAAAAAATTTTAAATTTTAAATCTTTTTAAAAATACTTTTAAAATAAAAATACAAGATCAAAGGCTGTTATTAAACCCAGTCTTTCAAGGTAAGATGACATGTTTTTGAATGTTATATTTGTTATTTTTTAAAATATTTTTTATTTAAAAATATAAAAAATAATATATATTTATTATTTTTAAAAAATTATTTTTACTACGAGTATATCAAAATATTCTAAAATCACAAAAAAATAAGTTAAAACAAAATAAAAATAATTTTTTTAAAAAATATTTTTAAAATACAAAAATAAACATCCCTTTTATCTAATTATTTACTTCTAAGCCAAGCTGATTTCTAAGTTAAACCAGGCAAGAGGTCATCCACTCAAAATAAAATAAAAATACTTTGTTTATTAAAAAAATTAAAATAATATTATATTAAATCTCAAATACCTAAGTGTTTAAAAAATTGCATGGAGGAGGTTGTGAGGGTCTCGGTAAAGTCAATTACCAAGGCCAAGAAATACTTTGTTTATTAAAAAAATATTATTTTAAATCAAAGTACATAAAAGTTTAAAAAATTGCATGGATTAGGTTGTGAGGGTCTCGGTAGACTCAATTACCAAGGCCAAGAGTCCACTTAAATAATTTGGTTGAGTAGAGTGTCGGCCGGCCCGGTCCTACAGTTTACAACAAAGTTTAAAAAATTCAGGCAGCGTGAATAATGATCATTTCTATATATATATATAGTATAACAAAAACAATTTAAATTTAAATATTAAATTAATCCAAAGAACAAACATTTGTTTAAGTTCCACCATGCAAATATATATTAATTCATACTTTAAAAATATTCACAATTGCAATTATTTTTTATCTCTCTTTAATCATAATTAATTAAAATATAAGTAATTTAATTAATCCTAACTACTAAAAAACTCAAAAGAAAGGCTAAAAATTTAAACAAGCGAGACAATCATAATATATAATTAGCCAAATAAAAATAAGAATAGGATATTAAATCAGACCCGCCATGGCGTTATATATGAAAATGATAATATTTTTTATTTGTAGCTATTCAGTTTTAATATTTATATCACCACAGTCCACATGTCCAGCTGTGTAGTGAAGCTAAATTAAGATCGTACATGTATTTTAGTCGGAAGTTCATATTGACTATAACTCTATTTAGTTGTTACAAAATTAAAATTTCCGACTTTAGGATAAATTCAAATGGACATGGCAATCAATGCATATTAAACATATATTTTGTTAGTGTGTGGTATGCTGGATAATATTAATTAAATAAAAAATTATTTTGTCATAATTAAATTTATTTTATTTTGTGTTTAGTAGATATTATATAGAACATAGTCGACTTGGAACTTGGATTGATCCGAGTTTCAAAAAAAAATAAAGGAAGAATTAATCTTACTTGATCTTGTCAAAAATCCATTGATTTTTTTTATTGTCAAAATAAGGTTGCTTTAATTTTTATTTTTTTAAAAAAAACATTTTGGTCAACTTGGATTGACCCTTTTGATCCATTACTCATGTCTTGCACCAAATCGATTTCCGAATCAAGTTTTAAAACTATGATAATAACTAATTTTATTTATACATTGACTTAAGTCAAACTAGAATTGACCCTCCGACTCGTGACCCGATCCTTGTCCTGATTTGACCCTTAAAATCAGGTAATAACAATATCAATGATCAACTTGACCTACGACCTAAGCCTCATCCTAGGTCGATCCCCGAGTTGAGTTTAAAACTATGATAATAATCACTTTTATCTTTATATTAATATAAGTCAATGATATACTCGACCTGTGACCCAAGTCTCGCTTTAGGTTCTCGACCTGTGACCCAGGTCTTGCTTTAGGTTTACTCTCAATTCGGGTTTTAAAATTATAATACTAACAATTTTTATCTTTATATTGACCCAGGTCAATGGTCAAACTCATCCTTAACCTAGGTCAATAGTTAACCCAATTCGTGACTTGGGTCTTGTTCTTGGTTAACCTCTTAATTAGATTTTAAAACTATGATTATAATTATTTTTATTCTTATATTGACCTAAGTCAATGGTTAACCTGACCTATGAACCAGGCCTGACCCTGATTTAATCATTGAGTTGAGTTTTAAAACTATAATAATAACCTATTTTATCCTTATATTATTCCATTTCAATGGTCAACCTAACTAGTGGCCCTGACTTTGCCTTAAGTCAATTCCTTAATCAGATTTTAAAACTATGATAATAACTATTTGTATCATTACATTGATCCGAGTCAATGGTCAACCACATACTTGACCAGAGTCTAGTTCCGAGTTAATCCTCGAGTTGGGTTTTAAAACTATGATAATAATAATTTTTATTTTTATTTTAACTCGGGTCAATAACGAGCCCAACCCATGACTCAGGCTTTATCTCTGGTAGACCATTGAGTCAGGTTTTAAAAATATAATAATAATAATTTTTATTCTTACATTGATTTATGTCAATGATCAACCCTATAAATGACCTGGGCCTTACTCTAAGTCAACTTCTTATTCAGGTTTTAAAATAATGATAATAACTATTTTTATCTTTACATTGACTTGAATTAACCTGTATTAACCTTTTTTTATAGAGATTTTGGATATTTGTGACAAAACTTTCTCTCTTGGAATAATTTTGAACACGATAAAAATCTATTTTTATACTATCCAAAGATGTGCAGTGTTATAACCTCCTTTTGAGTCCCTGTGCTAAAAAGAAAGAATATATATATATATATATATATATTCAGAAGAGAAAAAAAAATAATAACAATGAAAAAAAGATGCTAAAAATATTGAAATTTAGCAGTATATTTTGTTGACTGATGAGAGTCTTGTTGATAAACAAAATTTTATTTGTGGAAGAAAAGTTCAAAATCAGATATTTACAGACTCAATTAAATTTTTTTAAAGGTAATTGAATTTATAGAGGTGCGATTGTAAGAAAATTTGATTCTAGAGTTAATTTGGGCTTTAATTGGAAGAAATTCAAGTTTTGAGGTCAAAATACAATTTTTGAGAGTTAATTTGGTTAAATCAGGAGCTTAATTGCATAAATATTGAAGTTTGTTGGCCAATTAGGGACTTAATTGAATAAACCAAAACCAAGAACTAAAGTGAAAAACATGCATAAATAAAGGGGCTGTAATTAAACCAAATCAGGGGCCAAATTGAAAAAATTAGAAGTTTATTGCTCAATTAAGGTCAAATTGCATAAATTCAAGACCAAATATCAATGTGAAAAAAGTTGCTAACTTTAGGGCCAATAATTGAATTTGGCAAGGATGCAATTTAATTGATTTTTACAATCAAAATTGCAATTAAGGATTTGACTGAATAAATCACAAATTGAGGATCAATTTAAACTCTAATATATGTTTGCCACCTTTTTTTTTAAATGAAACGGTGTGTTTTGTCCAAAACGACACCATTTCATAAACTGTTCATGCAAAAAAAAGGAGAATAAAGGGTTTAACCTCACCACACACAGGATTTTCGATTCTGGTTAAAGAGGATTGGTGAAATGAATCCCAGTTTATCCTAACCACAAATGATTTTTTGGTTTTTGTTAAAAGAGATTGGCGAAATGAATCTCAGTTTATCCTAACTACACAGGATCTTGGTTCTTGTTAAAGGAGATTAGCAAAAGAAATCTTAGTTTAACCTAACTACACAGGATTTTGGTTATGATTGAAGGGAATTATCAAAATAAATCTCAATTTAGCCTAGCCACATGATTTTTAGTTTTGGTTAAAGGGAATTGGCGAAAGGAATTTTAGTTTAGCCTAACCAAAAGAAATCTTAGTTTATCCTTTGGTTCTGGTTAAAAAAGATTGACGAAAGAAATCTCAGTTTAACCTAACTACACAGGATTTTGGTTCTGATAAGACGGGATTAACGAAAGGAATCTTAATTTAACCCAACCACACACAACCTTTTAGGTTTGATACAAATAAATAGCCGAATGGGTTTTCAGATCAACCTAAATTTTAGAGAAGATCATCGTTGAAAGATCGGTTTTGTTTATCTTTACAAAACTTACAACGCAAAGTCTTTGCTATGTAAGCATTGTAAATGGGGGCATCTGTTGTAACTCATTTTTGGGTTCTCACGCAAAAAAGAAAGAAAATAAAAAAATATATACATATATATTTGGAAGAGAAAAACTAAAAAATAATAACAATAAAAAAAAAGGATGCCAAAATGCTTAGAAAATAATTAAAAATTGGTTGAAGAGGTTTAAAAACACAAAGATTGAAATTTGACAGTATATTTTATTGACTGATGAGAGCCCTGTTGACAAACAAAATTTAATTTGAGGAAGAAAAATCCAAAATCAAATATTTATGTACTCAATTAAATTTTATTGAAGGTTTAATTGAATTTATAAAGAGTGTGATTGCAAGAAAATTTGATTTTGGAGTTAATTTATACTTTAATTGGAAGAAATTCAAGTTCTAGGGTCAAAATATAATTTTTAAGAGTTAATTTGGTTAAATTAAGGGCTTAAATATTGAAGTTTGATGGCCAATTAGAAACTTATTTGAAGAAACCAAAACTAAGGACTGAAATAAAAAATACGTGTAAATAAAGAGGCTGCAATTAAATCAAATCAGGGGCCAAATTAAAAAAATTAGAAGTTTATTGCTCAATTGAGGGTCAAATTACATAAATTCAAGAATAAGAACCAATGTGAAAAAAACAGCCAACTTCAGGGTTGATAATTGAATTTGGTAGGGATGCAATTTGAATTGATTTTTACAATTAAAATTGCAATTGAGGACTCGATTGAACAGATAACAAATTGAGGATCAATGTGAATCTGTGTGAGGCAAGGGAAGAAGAAGATTTTTCTTCCACCTGTTTTCACCAACTTTCTTCCTCTGAAAAGCATAAAAAAGAAGCCAATCAAGGACTCGTACTTACCCAAAGCTTTCCACGTATTGGAGGGGCGGCAACACGGTGGTCGCCCCAACCTCTCTTTTTCTTGTTTTTTTTCCTATAAAAACAGGAGAAGAGAGAGCAAAAAAAAAGAAAAAAAAGAGTGGGGCAGAAGAGAAGAGAGGACAAAGTAGAGAAAAGAGAAAAGAGGAGGAGAAAAGGAAAGAAAAAAAAGAAAAAAATAGAAAAGGAAGAGGAAGAGGAAGGAGAAGCACTGCCGGCCACCACTAACATCACCGTTGCAACCACCACTGCCAGTAACATTGCCTCGACGCCACCATAGTTCAGTTTTCTCTACAATCATCACCATCCCTACCACACCTCCACTGTTCACGTAGTATGTGAACAATGGAGAGAATTGTTCACACGGGCTGGGCTAAGCCCAGGCCATGTAGTTGGGTCGGGTTTGGCCCAGCCCATTTAAGAAAAAAATAAAAGAGAAAGTATAGGTTCATATTTGAAGTTGTAAAAATATAAATCCAGTATTAAAATACCCGATTTTTGTCAACTTACAAAATTTTTGAAAAAAAAATATTTTTGTGCATACAACCAAATGTTTTAAAACTAAAAAATCATATTATGTTTTTTCATGCACTAAGAAAAAAAATGTTTTAGCATGTATTTTGATTTTAATAACCAGTTTATTAAAGCCAACAGAACATTAACCAAAATTTTAAAAACAACAAAATTTTTATTTTGTTTGTCTTTTAGTATTCGGGATATAACATAACACGTAATATATATTTTGAATATTAAATTTTTTTTGAACACTAGAACGGTTAAGTTTTATCTTATTAAGATAAAATCTTTCTTACAGAAGAAGACTTTTCTTAAATTTTAGACATATAGGACAAACAATTAGAAACCACAACAAGTCCTTAGATTTTATCACATAATAAAATAATATAGTTTACCTTAGATAAAATGTATTTGAGATGTCAATATCTTCTATTTACACAACTAGTCTTCATATCTCATCTCTTAGACTAGTTAGGGTTTTTAGTGACCAAAATACTAAGTGACCACTCCTTTTTAATTTTTCACTGATAAAAAATAAAAATTTCTTATTTTTTTATATTTATGAGATGAATAATTATATTTTTTTAGAAAATAGATAAATCACTGCAGTGCTGCCTACATCCAACAACATGCAGTAAACAACATCACAAAAGAATTTACATGTCCACTCTATTCTTATCTGGCATAAAAAAAACAGTACCCTAATGCACGAGTCCTAGATGTTTTAAATTTGTAGACTCCTTTAGGAGCAAACAATCAAGGTGTAACTTTTAAACACATCAGAATACGTAAGGACTGAATTCGATCCTTCATTTGTTCAACCAAGTGCTTAACACATGGTCACCCAAGAGGTTACTTCTACTATATATACTTCTGGTCATGCTAACAGGCAATTTAAGTCTCTCATGTCGAATTATAATGGAGGGAAATCTCGTATTCATGTGAGCAAAATTACTTCACTTACTAAATGGCCAACAAAGAGCCATAAATGAACAATCTTTTTTTTTTCCCTCTCATTTCCATGGTCGAAAACAATTTTGAAAAGAACTTGGTTCAGTCTATTGATGGTGATTCGGTCACCACAACAATATAAAATATTAAGCCAATGGCTAGCTCAATCGAGGCTAATATTGTGCCCGAGGTTATGAAAATCACGTCCATAGAAACTGTTATGCTAGAAATTTTGGCATACTTGGCTATGATCGTGGCCAACATTGTGTCGAGTTTCTCGAAAGACATGAACTGAGATCAAGTAGTTTGATAGAGATATGCAGTTTATGCAATCTTCATAGTTTCCAAATTTAATAATTAGAGTGGTTTTACTGTCATTCGTATGCTCCACTATATCTTGCACTGCTCTTTCGTACCGAACTGTCGTATTTCTTGCCTTGGATTGTGACTACTCGTAAGAGGATTAATACAGTTGAAATTGTTGAATATGCAGATCAGGGAAATGGCGTTTGTGTTTGAATGGAGAATGTCACCAAAAACCATAGAAAACAGTTTCAAATTTGAATGGTTAGAACAAAGAATTAACTACCATGAAAGTACTGATATCAAGTTTGAATGGTCTAAAGGGGTTCCATGACTCGAGATAAGTCATCAATGGGTTCGTTTGTTTCTCTTTTTTAGGCTTCTTAGGGCAAGGAAAAAGAGTTTCATAGGAGTTTACCCAGAATTCTTGCTAGCATTTGTATTATCTATGTATAGACTATGCTATGCAATACAAATAATAATGGCGGATTCCAAAGGTGATAAATTAGAATAGCTGAATATAAGTCATAGCTGCAAGAACTGTTTTTTCCCCCCCTAAAGTCAATATTCTGCAATTGTAAAGGGTGTACCAAGAAGTTTGGATTTAATTCCTTGTGATTTTGCTTTTGTTACAAACATTGACGGCAGCTGGGACACATTCAAGGCAGCTGCCAGTGATCAATAATAGAGATATGAGCTGAAAGAACTAGGTGTGAAATGCCAGATTTTGTAGATTTGTGCCATGCCATTTCGTAAGATATGTAGGAGATCCTACAAATCTTCCACAAGCAGGAGACTTCAATGAAGTAATATCCCTACCTCATATCTACCCATCAAGCAGGCTAGTTATTCTTGTTTGCATTAAGATGATTCAAATACCTTTTCCAATTGTGATTATATACAATTTAACACTTTCTTGGATTTGTGAATATGAATGTATGTTGTGGCGTTTTGGGGGAGCAAACATTATCATGATCATGAAGTTGATGATTTACTCTAAAACAAATGCCCGTAGAGATCAAAATAGCTTTTCAGTTTTTGTAGCTAACAATTGAAGAGCATGAATGTGGGTTCTAATGACTGATTATTTCTCATCTTGTCAAGTTTGGGCCGGCTGGTGGGTTCTCTGCTGCCTTACTATTAGAAAATCAAGCTGGCAAATAAAAAAATGCAAATGCTATTCTATGCTATCCTGAAAGTATATTAAATGTAGTTAAAGTAACTTCAGAATGCTAATATACTGTGCATTCGAGTAAATGGTCTAAATACTAAAATTTGAATTAGGCTAAAAAAACCCATAAAAATCAAATTTAATTTGAAATTGACTATAAAAAAAATCCATAAAGATCAAATTCAAACAGTCTAGTTAAAAGATAAAAACCCAAATAAATTATATACTTGAATTTGATCATAAAAATCTAAAAATACTACAAGTTTTGTCAGTTTTCCACTTAAAAGCTCAATGAGTTAATATCAGTTGATTTGAATTGGTTTTTGATTCTAGCCAATTTTGAATCACTATATTAAAAAATTAGTTTGCTTGATTTTCTTTATAAAAATCCAAATCAGACTAAAAATGCTTCCCTCTAATCCAAAATAAGAAGTTTTCAATTGACAATTAGTAATTAGGCTAAATTGCAAAACTTTTATTATTCATAGATGAAATTCAAATATTGGAGAAACATGAAGGAAGAAATAAAGATAAAGACGATCCCAAAGTTCTATACAATCGTGAATTGTACAATTGGAGTAATAGTGCGGCAAAGGAAGTAATTTTGGTAGCAGCACTTGGAATCATTTTTCGTCAACTCTATCTTATTATTCTTTAGCAAAAAGAATTATTGTTCAATTAAAATTCATATATCTATATAATATTTTTTATTGTTTAGTCTAGCTTATTTTTCAAGTTTATTTGGTGATTAAGTATAGTATTTCCTCTAAATATAGAATCAATTTCATTGTAATTTTTAACTTGTTTCATGACACAAATTTCTACTCAAGTTTTTCTCTCAATCTCAATGCTTTATCTTTCATGCGAATTATTTTTGTAAGTTTACTACTTTGGTTAATGTTTTTTTTTTTTTTACAGTTTTCTTTAATGTTTTTTTTTTAACCTTTTTTTCAGTGTAATATCTAGTTTTGTTTTAGTTTTCTCTACTAAAAATATTTTGTAGTTTAGTAGGTTTTTCTATCTCGAAAACCATAATTAATTATTTCTTCTTTATTTATTTTGATCCATTGATATTCTTAGAACGTTACTTTTTTAAGTGATCAATTTTATTCCATTGGGGTTTATTAGAGCCCTAATATTTTAGTGATTTTCGTAATTCCACTTACTTGTCTTTACTTTGATTAAATGCATTGAGTTTGATTGCGAGATAATTAGGAATATCTATCCTAAAAAGAAAATTTCAATTGATAATATAGCAAAATTTTTGAACTTGAAAAACTCTCTTGCAACAATCTAGTAACATACTTTGATTGCTATTACAAATTGTTTTTGACAAGAAATTTTTTTTTGGAGCAGTTGTAAATATGTTTTTTTTATTTTTCTATAGGAATTTAGGACTAATTTACAATGACAAATCTATCCCACTTTATATTTTGATAAAAAATCATATTAGAAAATAATATAAATCATATCTTAGAATATTATTTAACAGTTTAAGTTATTGAGTTGAGATAATTTTTCGACATGGTATCAGAGTCTTGATAACTAAGTAATCAAGAGTTTGAATCTCAAAATTTTCATTTATTTGATAAAAATACATAAGGTAATATAAGTTTGTATAAGTTTTAAGTTCAAATGGCTTTTACTTGAAAAAATATGTTAAAAAATAATATAAATTATATTTTAAAACTTTACTTAACATCTTAAACTATTGGATTGAAATGATTATTTGACAAATCAACCACAAAAAATTAATTTTTATTTTTTAAAAGATCACATTTCAATTAGTAATAATTTACTTTTCTAAATAAAAATATTAATAATAGTTATAAAAAACACAGGTTAAGTACGCCTCTAAATCAAAAAATATTTAAATAGATATTATTTTAATATATATATATATATATATATATATAAAGAATACTTTCCGCCATACGAGACATGTATAATTCTGCATAACATGCGAGCCATTAACGTCCACGTTATGAATTTGTCCGTTTACCTTGAGCATCGTCACTAGATGTCTACATGTTCCTGCAAAAGTGCTTGAATCACACATAAATTGATCATTAAAATTTTGACGATATCTCTATTTCGTTGAACTTTGTAAAATACAATGAATGTACATTTGATACAGTGAATGTAATGTGATTACGAGCTAGCTAGGAGACATGAAAACACAATAAATTATTATATTAATTTCTTAGGTCTATGGTGCATGTGGTGGCAACATAGATGCATGCTCAGCCTGTGCTTCTCTGGTAAATTTGATGGTCAACAGGCAGAGAAATCTTTAATGCAGCAAAATATAAGGTTTTAGATTAGAGGCGAATAATTGAGTTTTTATCGAGAATTTCACTGTAGGTTGCTTGATGCCACAGCCGCATACACTACACAACCTCTGGTATGTCTACAGATTAATTAATGATGAAAAGCATAAAAGGTTAAGAAAAAACGAGAAAAAAAGAAAAAGAAAAAAGAACTCATTAATAGAGACGGGATCGTTTTGCACTTTGATTGATTGAAACGATGATATTAAATCAAAGGGCTTAAGACATGACAACATCTTTTAGAATTTCTTTCAACAAAATAAATAAATAAATGAGAAGGGAAATTCATTATTATTATTACTCTCCTCACAGGGCATTGAAGCACTGTTAATTTGAACAATTTACTTAACAATATTTTTAAAAAGGTTTATTTTATTTTATAAATTTCAATTTTATTGTTAAAGATAACATTTTTTTATTTTGGTCAAGATTGAAAAATTAACTCGTTTTTTTAATTTTTTCTAACTTTATCTTTAGTTTCATAATTAATTTAAAATTAATTTAAAATTAAGTTTCATAATTTTTTTTTATTTTCTATTAATTTATATGGATTTCATTAACCGAGCCACAAGTTTAATTGTTTAACCCGGGTTAAGTCAAATTGCTTTTTTAATTTTTATTTTATTTTTTTCAATTTTATCATTTAATATTGGATTGATTAGAAATTAAGATTTATAATTTATTTCAATTTGCTTCCTATAGAGTTATCCTAGTTACATGACTTAAGTTACAAGTTTGGAAGGTTAAGATACGTTTACTAAAATTATTTGTTTTTTGGACTTTTTTAATTAATTTTTCTCTTTTACTTTCATATTTTAATATTGAGTTTCATAATTTATTTTGATTTATTTTTCATGGGATTATATCGGACTTATAAATCGGGTTGTGGATTCAACAAGTTAATTCAAGTTGACCTGGGTCAATCAAATATTTTTTATCTCAATATATAAAAAAAAGATGCGTTGAAATTTGTTTTAGTGAAAATATATTTTTAATAGTCATCTAAATTATTTTTAAATTTATCAAATTGATTAGTTAAATGTTTGCTTTGCTGAAACCAAGATAGCGACATCTATATATTTTTTACATTAAAAAAATTAATTTAACTTAAAATGTAACACGTGATAATTACCAGGTTAATTTTAAACTCCATGCTTTGGTGAAATATTTACGAAATTGGAGAAATGCTATGCATACAAATGATTTAATGATCTAAGGTTCAAGACTTTGAATAAACAATCTTGTCATGTGATAGTTGTTTTGTACAAAACATATGTATGAATTGTTCAAATTCATGATAATAGTTGGCTTGGGAGACTAATTTGGTCATCAAAAACTTCCAACATAAGAAAATTATAAAATACCAATGAAATTATCGACATGATATTTTTTATCGGTAATGTCCAATTATAATAGTGATTCAGTATTTCTGTTAGTAATTTCTAATCTAATTACTAACAAAAACAATTTCGTCATTAATGCGATACATCATCATTTTCTAATGAATTTATTGACGATATTTTTTGTCACAATATTCAATTGAAAATTTCATTAGGCAATTTAAAATTTTTATAAATGACATTAGCCTTATTCTTCCTTTTCTTATTCTTTCTCCTCCTTCTCTAAAATTGGAAATCAAAATAGTTTCCCCTCACCTATCTTTCCATAAATCTAGGCCTCATCATCACAAATTCAACCCCTTAATACTCTATAGTGTTAGCATCAATGTCTTGATACCATTTTTGTTCTAAATATTCCATATACCAAGTAAGCAGACCTATCCATTTATATTTTAAGACAATGCATTAATTTTTTTACTAACTGAATATAAAATCATCATAGAATTTCAAAGAATTTAAGAAAGAATTTAGAAATGTAAACTGACAGAAGGATTATATGATGGACTATTTTTTATCGGTGATATTATATACTAACACAATCATCAATGAACAATAATATCATTAGAGAATTTCAAAGAAGAATTAAGGATTTTTTTTTATTATTGGATGTTTTTACCAACTAGATATACGATCATTGAAAAATTATAGAGAGTTTGTTGGTGTCCAATCTATTATTGACCCATATTCTGGCAAGTTAATAGTAGAATAAAAATTGGATTTAAGAATGTAAGGAAATTTGTTTGATTTTTAGGTTTACAAACAAGGAAGTTGTTCGAACAATAACATTGATGATGAAATCATTAATGGAAGTTCTCATATTTCAATAGAGCCAACTTAAAGAGCGTCTTTAATGGATGCCCGTGGTTGAGGCTTGATGAGAAAAGTTTAAGGTTAGTACATATACAATCGATACTTGTTTTTAGTAATAAAATATGTTTTTTTAATTAATCTGTAAACTAATTATTTTATGAAATGATTACAAGAAAAAACTTTGGTGGAAAGAGACAAACTCGTAGGTGGAAAAACAAATCTTGAAAAATCAGAAAGCAATTAGGTAAGTTTTAACATGTAAAGTTTAATTAAGTTTTTTGTTGAATTGTAATATTTTTTTAGTTATATTTTTTTATTTAATGGATTTTTAAATCAAGTTACATGATTTTTGGTATGACACATGCACCTATGCTAGGAAATATATCAAGTAAGAAGACTTTGAAAAGTAAAAGAATTGTAAATCTCCCCACATCTCTAAGAGCAACTAGGATAGATATCTAGAGTTGTTTGTGTGGAGAGGTTTTATGAGGCATTCATGGAGTGAGTCTTTGAAAAAAAACAAAGAGACTCACAATTTTATTGGTAAGCATACTGGCAGGTCATTGTCTGTTACCAATCATGTAAAGTCCCTAGTAAAAAAACATGTTTTAATTTTAAATATTTTTTTTAAAATAATATTTATTATTTATGACAAAGTTTAACTAAGGATTTATTTTATAGGCCATATAGCTTATAAGAAAGCCAATTTCAATGGAGTTATACATGGAAACACATATACAAAGAGAGAAGAGAAGATGATGATGCATTTATTGTAAGTTATTTTTTTAACTTTTTGTATATTGGGTAGACTAATATTTTTTTATTCATATAGTTGATTTATTTATTTTGTTATGTATTAATAAATGACAATGGCATATATGCCAAATATGAAGAAGATCTTTCAATCTATTTAGAATATGATCTGGAATTATAGTTAAAGGTTGGAGCGTGAATATAATAAAAATTAAATTTATAGTTTTTTTTATTATCATCCAAAATAAGAGGTTAGATAATTCAACCATGTACAATTCACAATAATGCACGAGTCATCAATCATAAACCGTTTTTTTAAAAAAAACTCCTTTTCCATGTACATAATATTTCGTTGGTATAATTCATTTTTCTAGCGGTGTTTGACATATGCTCGTCGGCCATTAATTTTATACACCTCATCATGTTTATCACTGACAAGATGTCTAGGTATAGTTTTCTTCAAAAACATGGGCGGTCTAGCTTATTGTTCATGGTTTAAAATAAATAAAAGAAAATCGGTGGTGTAGCATACCTAGTTGTTTCCTTCGATCCAGAGTAACCTTAATATATGCTTATATGAGTTTAATATTCATTTGATTTTGGTTCACGACGAGAGAATATTGAAACCAGAGGGCACAGTTCCAACAAGCTAAGGTACAGAAGTGATGCATTTGAGGCAAGCATATCATAACGCTGCAAAGTTTTCAGTTTGGTAGGACCGACGTGCATGGTTCTCTTTTGAAAGATGAAGAACTCATTCAATAAGCACCGATGCATGCCACAGGCAATTTAAGATCCATGTGATCGAGGGTATGATGAAATAAATGTTGTTTCTGTACTCTAAAACATAGAAAAACCTGCACATATCTTTTTCAGATAACGTGGTCTTTATTTCACCATTGCATGGACTGTAACTCTCAACACCGGCTTGCTTCACGATCCACTCATTTAATGGGAAAATTATGCCGCCCATAATTCTCAGTTTTTCTGTTCAATAATTTGTGCGATGATTGCAGCGTTCGCCATGTGATTTTTTTGGGTCTTCATGCCCAAGACAGGGAAGAAATTTATGTAGATGATGATGGCGTGTATCTGGCGCAAGTTATCTCCATGTTGATGGGTTGTGCCATAACGAATATCCACAGACGTCAAGCACATATCCTTGTATTTAATGACATTTTCTTCAGAAAAATTAACTGCAATTGATTTAAAAATTATGTATAATTAATATGGAAGGAAATTAATAGCACCCCTCAAACTCAAAAACCGATTCATGCAATGAAACATAATGAGTTTCTTGATTTAAGCACAATAATGTATGATAATATTATTAGAAAAATAAATATTGAGAGCCATGTAAATCCCTGCCATAGTGTTGGTCCCTTGACTAGTAAATCCAAATATAAAAAGTTATTATATAGACTAATTAGTTCAAGTCAATCACATTATATAAAAAGCATATAAATGAGAGAAAAAAAGCATTGAATTTATATAATCTTTTGAAGCAATAAGAATTAACACCTTCAGTGATATGGCTTGGACCGTTCTACTTGCCCGCAAGATAGAATGGAAAATCTATTTTTAGGACGTGAGAGAGTTACTAGAAATTCAAACGATATCAATCCCAAAAGTTCTTAGGAGGATTTGGGTAGAAAGAGCACAAAATAAATGACGACTTTTTATAATCTTGTAAGGGTCAATTGACTTATCTTATCTATGTTATTATCATACTTTTATCTATGTGTTTTTCTTAAGAGTAGACATAGAATAAATTTATCGAAACTACCTCTTGATGTTATACTTAATATATGGTTTAATTTTCATAGGAAAATAGTGATAATACATAATGTTAATCTTTTCAGAGAAAAATAAGAATTAAAAATTGAAAGAGGTTGTGAGTAGAGTAATTTATCAAAACTTTTGCAATTATTTCCAACAAAGTTAATGTCAAGAAACTTGATGTTTTATTGACTTGTTAAATTCCCAATGTAAAGATTTTGTTATTTTTTAGAATAATTCAGAAAAAAATTAAAAAAATAAGAATTTTTAATCAATAATTTCATAAAAAAATAATTCCAAGTGCAAAATAATTAAGAAAAAAAATATCATCTTTATTTCTGTCTAAAACCATGAAAAAACTAAAAACAGAAAATAAAATTAATTTCAAAATCATTAAAAAATACTTTCAAATATAATTTTAATTTTATTTATATATCAATAGATCCCTCCAAGTTTTACCTCCAAATTTGATTGCCGTCCAACTTTTATCAACAATTCAAGATTTTGTCTAATGAGAGTATAAAATAACCGGCGATAAATGTTGCCTGAATAACTATAAAATAACCGGCGATAAATGTTGCCTGAATAACTCAAATCTTCCCTAAAGTTGATTTCCCTCCATCCTAAAATTGTTTTGCTTCCTCCTCAGATTTTTTTTTATTTATATTTATTTTTCATTCCTAAAACATTTTCCTTTATCCACCAAGCACAGGACCAGCAGGAGCTGTTTGGCTGAACGATCCCAGTGCCATCAAGTCCATCACTAGCTAGCTGACACCTACCGAATGCAGCTCCATTATTCTCATTCTCATTTTTATTTTTGAAACAGGACCGGATGATTCTTTTTACAGATATATGACTTTGACTATTTGTGCAAGAAACTCTCTCGGTTAAAACTCTTAGAACTAATGTTAAATGTTTCTTAGTTTTTACCTTAAAAACATATTGAATGATTTGTGATCACTATATAATAAGCAATTTAATTAAAAACAATAATACATACATACATACATACATTAAAGTCCATTAATTATAAACACAATTTAAATATATATAATAAGCAATAAATTCGCTCGGTATCCCAAATTTAGAAATATTTTATCATTTATAGAAAAGTGAAAACTTAATTTCTAATTCATCTTTTATCATTTATAGAAAAGTGAAAACTTAATTTCTAACTCATCTTTAATATTTTGGTAAAGCTAATCATGCATTGAACTCTTTTTTTTTTTTTTACCATAGATAGTATTAGTTAATTTAGCACATGATTTCACATGTGCTTGGAGATTTACTATAAAGAATATTGTAAGCAAAAAAACTGTGAAACTAGGGATCTTGATGGGAACCTAGCATATAAATTGAGTTCATAAAAATTTCCCATCAAGATTTTTTACATATTCATAGGGAAAACTAGCATATAAATTGCATTTTTTATATAAAAAAAGTTACACCTACACACCATCCCAATGCATCAGGAATTATACTTGCGAAACTGTGAAGGTTCCATCCTCATATTACAGAGAAATTGTATTTTCATTCCATCATTAACTCATGCACCAGCAGCTACTTCATTTCCTAATATCGGATAATTAGAGCATAGGAATCTTGAGTTCATAAAAAAAAAAAGAAAAAAAGAGAGGAAAGAGACTAGGGATCTTGATGGGAACCATGAGAGCAGCACTGCTTCTGCACCATGAAGCATGGCACTATGATCTTGTCCTTAGCCTGTCTCCATACATTATTGTGAAATTTTCAAAGACGAACAGCTAGCACGTGGAAGCTCTAATAGCCATCCATTTAGCATATTCAGGAAGATATACAGTAGAGGTTTTTAAAAATATTGATGTCGATTGATCCCTTGGTCCCAGTTCATAATAAATAAAAATCAATGATCAAACCCAGATGAAGGACCATACTGGCAATCTCGGTAGGATTAAATTGTGCTTCTGCTGTAGGCAAAAATAAAAGCCACTTTTTGGGTGGACCCGAAACAAGGTTATCATCAATACCTCGCTGACAATTACAGTTTTTGCAGCTTGCAAAATCTTGAAGAATTAAAATTATCATATAGTCTATCTCGGTTATGATTGTTAGTTTTTACTGGAAATTCATTCTCTGATTATGCAAAATCATAGTGGCAGACAGTGTAATATATGCTTGAAAAGACATGAGCTACTATCATTCATATAGTTTTCAAGCTGGCCCGAGCCTGACATTACCTAGATATCAGGCAACTAGCAACTGAAGGTGTGGGTGGAGTTTAAATTATGTTTTTATAAATTTTATTTTATTTA
The DNA here is from genome assembly GCF_000495115.2 of Populus euphratica. Classification (NCBI taxonomy): domain Eukaryota; kingdom Viridiplantae; phylum Streptophyta; class Magnoliopsida; order Malpighiales; family Salicaceae; genus Populus; species Populus euphratica. The sequence continues at coordinate 467,988 of NW_011499907.1, read as the reverse complement.
AAGTAATTTTTATATATTTATAGATTGTTTTAATATATTGGTGTCAAAAATAATTTTTTTAAAATAAAATAGTTTTATTTTAATATATTTGTAAGTAAAAAATACTTTGAACTACTATTGCCACCATTCCAAATATATTCTAAGTAGTTAAGTCTTGTCAATTTAAAAAACTATCATTTTATATTTTTTATCTAATAAAAATTAGTCAAAAAAATAACTTTAGTGTGGTAAAATAGTAAAACACCCGACACTAGCACTTTTATTTTTGTTTAAAAAATAAAACTATAATACATGATTTCTTAATTTTTTTCTTTAAGGAGTAATTCACATATTTGTTGATAAATTAGGATACTAGATAAACAAATTCTCTTAAAAGTAATGTTAATGATACTCTTGAGCAATCATATAAAATAACTCTTTATCTTTGACAACAAATCCTAAATTTCTATAATGAAAAGCTAAAGACTAGCAAATTCTAAGTGCTATTCTCTCTTTCCTTTTTGTAGAAGCTTTGGCTCTCACAATAGATCTCCTTAACTTATGTGATGTTTATCTTGCTCTTGATCGTGTCTTCAATCACGGATTAAAGACTTGTGAGATTCATATTAAAGATGAGTTACAATTGATAAAGAAAGAGTCTCAATCCATTGCTAAATTTCCCTGAGATTTTAAATCTCTTAGTAACTAGCTGCTAATCATTGGATGTCTTGTGGATAAAGTTGATAAATCTCACTAGTTTCTCCATGGACTTGGTACTAACTTTGCTAGTTTCTCCTCCATGTAGTTAGCACTTTCCTCGCTACCTCATTTCCATGATATTATTCCATTAGATCAGAATTGTGATTTTTTTCCAAAAATCATTGAAATCAAACTCTTTATCTTTTATAACTTTTACAATATTCATCCACTCCTCATCAAATATGGACATCATTTTGAAACTTATCGCCCTTGTGGTGGTTCTTGATTAGTATTTAAAAGTGCATTTTTATCAATGTTTTATATCATCATTTTGCACTTGAAGTATCAATAACTCCTTAACTAAAGCATGTTTTATAATAAGATATCTAATAATATAAGATACCTTTAATTTATGGTAAATATTCATTTTAAATGCAGGCCTATCACATAAATGAAAGGATTGATTGATGACTTTAAGAACTTAAATTGCAAAGGCAAAGAGATGGCCAAACTTAGAAAAGAGATGTCGCCAAATTTAGAAAAGAGATGTCGGTGCAATCCAAACCGGAACACTGTTCGGTAATTGGGTCATATCTGGACCTGCAGATCTCATATTTAGATATAATTTATATGGATGGAAAGGTAAGACATAGGCCTACAACTTTCATACGGAGCCCAAGATCTAAAAAGACAATTTTCAAGTCCAAATTGTAGCAACAACAAAGAAGTCCGAATCTGTCTTCCAGCCCGAGCACTGTTCAGTGTTTGAACCATATCTGGAGTTCTAGAAGTCCACATGACTTGAAAATTTTACATAAGAAAACTAAGATAATTTCCTACAACTTTTATGTTTTCAAGTGGCTCCAATTTTGACGTTATCAATGATGTTTTGGGCAGACAAGAGAAGATAAAGATTGTCACCAAGTTAAGAGTTGGTCACCCACTCATTAATTAGTCATCAAATCAATAATTTCTAATTTTGTCCTTTAAAAGGAGGCATTTACCATGCATTTAGACATCTTGGTTTTGACATCAAGATCATGCTCTTACTTTCTCTTTTTGTATTTTTTGTAATGTTTATGTTTTGCTTTCATTCATATCAAGTTTATGCCTTTCATTTCCTTTCATTTACTTAGTTAACTGTTATCTTATTTATGTTCTTATTTTGTTTATTTATTTTTCTTTCTTTTATTATGTTTTGCTAAGTTTATTATGTCAAGGTGAAAAGGTTACACTAATGGTATAAGAATAAGTATAGTGTAAACTTAATATGGACTTTAATGTTTGATACTAACATGTTTTGTATTTGTTATCTTATTCACTCTTTAATACTTTGCTTGTTAAATGACTAATGGTCTCTTCTTTTCTGATTGGTATCATGACACTGATGTTTATACTTATATGACACAAGATTCGATATCTCTAGGCTCCTCTGAATAGTATATTGGTAAGAACAATATTGTTGTAGGAAATAGGGCCTATTTACCCATCACCTGTATTGACACTTCTCAATCTTTACTTGATGTTTTTCCTTGACTTAATGTTTTTCCTTGACTTAATGTTTTACTAGTTCTTTGCCTTACCAAAAATATATTATTAATTAGCAAACTAACTTCTTATTTCCATTTACAACTTATCTTTATTTATTCTTCCTTTATTGTTCAGAATCGCACGTCAAGAAAAAAGGTGACAATTAAAAAGTATAATGATGGTCTCTGCATATTAGAGCATGACAATGCTAGTTACCTTTATTTTTTGTCCTCAATAAGTCTACTTTTAAGGCATCCTATAATTTATGGCATATACATGTTTTGAGCATGTTAATCATTCTGCTATTTCTTTAAACTTGTCTATCTAAAAAATAAAGGATATGACCATGACTCTCCTAATTCACCACCCTTCCTTGCCCACCAAACCTACCTTAATCCACCACTTTCCCCTTACCACCGCAGCAAGACTAGACCAATATACTCATATTTTGTTGCAATCATCTGTAGCACCTTTACTATCTTTTCAAAATCCAAATTGCCTTATTACCTTTGCAAAAAAATCTACCTTTACCCCTACCATATCCTTTACATCTAACACCAAAAGCCTTTACTTGTCAACTCATGATATTGTCCCTCTTATCTCGCAATCTATTAAGCTATTTTTTGAGAGATTTCATTCCTGGGTTGATTATCAAGATCTGAAAAGGGCTTTCCTTAAGTTTGGACAGGTTATCAAGTTGTTCCTCTTCAAGTAAAAAACTTCTCTTGGTTGACACTTTGGATTGTGGATATACTATCTCTTATGTCTATTAATGACCAACGTGATCACACTAACAACCTTTTGTTTGACACTTACAAGCTAAGAGTAAACCCAGCCAAACATCATCCCTTTAATCCTATTTTGATACCATCAAAAACCCTAACCAAACCTACTCCACCTTATAAACCTGAGCTTCTATTCAAAGATACCAGATCTTTTATTGAGGTACTCACGTCCACAAAGCCCAATGATGAGAGGAGATTGATATAATACAACTCTACAGATGAGGATAAGGAATGATTGTGTAAGAGCTTAGTGGGAAAGGTCTTGCTAAATACTAATGTAGTAACTATAGAAGAAATAGTATTAAAATCAATTAAGAAAACTATGAGCTTTAGATTTTTAGGAGCTAGCTAGGTGATCGTTACTTTTGAGGACTAGTTAGCCTCTTTGAAGGAACAACAAAATACAAGGTCTATACTATATTCTTTACTTAGTGACCTTAGACAGTGTGAAATAAGGATTTGCTCCTATGATAGGTTTGTGTGGATATCCATATTTAGGCTACCGATGAAAGGTTGGAATAGGAATTGCATTAATGCCTTCTTGCAGAGTTGGGGAAATGTTATTAGCTATGACACATCATGTGTTAGCTAGGGATCCATATCGGGTATAAGAGTTCTTATTAGAACCACTGAACTCGAACCTTTATAGGGTCAAGTGCTACTCAAAGTTGATGGAATTCAAGTTGAGTTTCTTTAACATAAATAAATGACAAGTACATCCGCTCCATAACAACAGTTAAACATTCCATGGACTTCTCACTTTACACAATATTGGTGCTCTCTGATGATGAAGAGTACGATTAAGGTGATGCTTTGATGAAGGCAATATTGTCCTATAAAGCTATAGGATAACATGTAGAATTTGATTTTGATCCTATTGATGTGTTGTGCAATAATAATTTGATTGACAATGCATTCAACGAGCATGTCATGCCACCTATGTACCTCTATTCAGAAATCACGGAGCTATACAAATAAGCAGCTTTAGCTGAGGAGAGTGTGTACGAAGTTGATAACTATTTAGCCCTGGTAAGATATGATTATGCCAAGATGGTTACAGCTGATTATAGGGTTTTAGTTAGGCAGCCCGTTGTTTGTCTCTTTGAGGGAGAAGAATTGGATCAAGAGAGAGGCTATACTAGTGGAGAGCCTAAGAAAATAGGCCAAAAGCAAAGGCAAAAACAACCCATTATAGGTTAAACAATAAAGGTTACCTCAACAGACATCGGGCCATCTTTTGCAAACTTTATAAATCCCATTGCTGACCTATCTGAGCTTTGCAATCTTAAATTAAGAAATAAAAAAATCTCAGAAACATCGAGCAAAGAGGATCAAACGCAGAACACGCCTTTTTTCAAGAAGGAAATCATGCAAACTGGCAAACCAGAGACCTAAGCAATCTGAGACAACAATTATAGAGTATTTAGTATCAGATAATGCAATTAAGAATAAAAATGCAATTATTTTTTCTGGGAAGGAACTGGCAGGTGACGATGAAGTAAGTAGCTCGCTTTATCAATCCTCTCAACTCCTGGTACCTAAGCTTATGATCCTTTACTGTCTGGCTCTTGGGAGGAAGCAAATGCTTGCTAGGAAGTGGGAAAAGCTATCCTTCAAGTGCATGATGATAATCGCTTGAAGATGCAAACACTATAGGGATTCATAGAAAAAAAAGTAGGAGGAGTAGCTACGAAGGAAAAAGATGAATGTCAATTTTCTTATCCAGTTTGATGGTATGGTTCTTTCAACCTGTTTTTATGGGTAGTATTGTTGTTTGGAATGTAAGTGGTCTAGGGGGTATAGATAAGAAAAGATGTTTGAGAAATTTAGGTAGGAAACTTACTATTAATGTTCTTGGTATATTAGAAACAAAAATGAAAAATATTAATGATTATATTATTAACTCTATTTGGGGTCGTCATTCTAGGGACTGGTATGTAGTTCCCTCACCAAGCCTCTCTAAAGGGATTATATGGTATATAATCTAACTTCTTTTTGTGTCTTTAGATGTTCAATTGTTATCAATGGGCGTATTTTACATGTTGAAGGTATCTTTACTCGTTTCAATTTGAATTGCATGATATCCTTTATATATGCTCCGAATGATGGTATCCTGAAGAAGGAATTATAGGACTACTTGGTTACTTTCAAAGATAGTGTTAGCTTACCATGATGTCTCGTAGATGATTTTAATGAAATTTTGTCACCCTCGGATAGAAAAGGTGGTTCTAAAGTATATGCTTTTATGACAAGATTTAAGCACTGTATTGATGGCTGCGAATTTCTTGATCTCCCCTTAAATGGAAAAAGGTTTACCTGGTCTAAAGGTAAGTGGCAAGTTGCATAGATATAATTTTCATATCTAGTGATTGGCTATAGTTTCTTCCAACCTCTACTTTATTTGGCCTCTTAAAGTTTTCTATTGATTATAAACCCCTACATCTATTATTAGACTCTTCAAATTGGGGCCCAAAACCATTTCGGTTCATGAACTACTGGTGGCTGATGTTTGATTTCAGGCAAATGATACAGAGTTTCTAGAACTCATTCTCGGTTCCAAAATCTGGTAAAAGGAATATGGTCTCAACTTTCAAGCTGTTAAAAGAGAGATGTAAGCACTAGAGTAAAGATGTTATAGGCAACATGTCTAACCAAATCAAAGAGTTGGAACTAGAAGCTGACTCCCTCGACCATCTCAAAAAATACAGAGACCTGTTAGCTGTTGAATTGACTAGAAGTAATATCATTACCTTTAAACTAAGAACTTTGTATAGAATGCAAAAGTCTGTTTGACAATAGATGTTAGGGTTCAGTGGTGCAAGCTTGGAGAGAAAAACATGTTTTTTTTTTCATTTAGTTGCAATAATAAGATAGAAAAGGAATCAGATTTTATCCTTAGAGGTTAATGGTAAGATGTTGTCTAATCTTGTAGATGTGAAGATAGCTGTCTTTAACTTTTTCATTAACTTATATTCCCATCATGACAGACCAAGGCCCTTATATTGTCTTCTGGAATTTAAAATGCTAATAGCCCTCATCCTCAGCTGCTTTGTAATGCTCGTTTTCTACAGAGAAAATCAAAGTCGTGGTTTGGGATTATGAAGAAAATAAAACATCAGGTCCTGATGGTGTTAATTTTTTCTTCATCAAGAAAGGTTGGAGCATTATAGGTGGGGATATTACTTGAATGTTGAAGAACTTTATCGATATAACCTCCTCCTTTCAGGCATCAATAACTTCTTTGTTACCCTCATCCCAGAGATAAATTATACTACTAAGTTGGCAGATTTCAGGCCTATCAATTTGGTGGGAAGTTTATACAAGATTATATCAAAAATACTAATAATTAGATTGAAACATGTTATGTTAGATGTTATTATAGATAATCAAACTACTTTCATTAAAGGGAGGCAAATACTCAACAGTGTATTGATTGCAAATGAGGTTATTGCTTACATCAAGAAGAACAAGGGTAAAGCTTATTTCTTCAAACTAGACTTTCACAAAGCATTTGATTATATTTTATGGGAATACATTAATGAAGTCATAACTAGTATGGGTTCTGAAACTAGATGGCGAGGGTGGATTATGCAATGTATTTCCACAGTAAGATGTCTATGCTTGTTAATGGATCTCTCACAAAGAATTTAGCTTGGAAAAAGGATTACATCAATAAGATCTTCTCTCTTATTTTCTCTTTAATATTGCTGTCCATAGATTGAGTTGTATACTACAGCGTGGTTGTGGTATGTGATTGATTGAGGGACTAAATTTTAGCAAGATCAGTCCTGTCCTATCTTACCTTTAGTTTGTGGATGACACCTTTATATTCAACTCAGCTTCCCTATCTAGTTCATAGATCGTAAAGCGTATCCTTTTATGCTTTGAACTTACATCAGGGTTTAAAGTTAACTTTTACAAAAACAGTATTATTAGAGTGGGTATTGAAGATTATATATGTCATTACACAACACAAATTCTTAGATTCAAGGAGGAATAACTTCCTATGCTATATCTTGATCTCCCCATCAGTACAAATTTGAGCAGAATTTCTATATAGAAGCCTCTTATCCACAACATTAGCTGCAGGTTGGCTTTATGGAAAGGCAAATTCCTATCTATTAAGGGTAGACTATGTTTAATTAAATATGTCCTAAGTAACCTACCCATCTACTATTTATCTCTATTTTTTATACCAGCAGCGGTTGCAACAACAATTGAGAGGAAATTCAGATCCTTTATGTGGTTTGGAAAAGAGAAAAGCAAGAAATTATACAATGTCATCTAAACAATAGTCACTCTTCCAAAAAGGATTAGGGGGATTGGATCTTTAAGGGATAAAAACAAAGCTCTGTTAAATAAATGGCTATAAAGGTTGGGCTCGGAGGAAACAAGTTTGTGGAAGGAAGTGATAAAAACAACTGCAGGTTGTTGCCATAAGCTTCTATTCTAAAAAGCTGAAAGCACATAAAATTGTATGATCAACCATTGCATTAAATATAATAGGCTATATGATATTATGTCTCATCAATTTATGGTTCTTATTAGAAATAACAAGAGAACAGTGTTTTGGCTTTATACTTGGATTAACAATTACTATTTAGCAGATCATTTCCCTACTCTTTTCCATTTATCCAATGATAAAGATGTCGGTATTGACAATATGGGAATGTGTGATGGTTTTGAATGGATATGGTTCTTCTCCTAGACAAGACCTTTGAGGGGTTGAAACATTGGCTTGTTAGATCAACTATATGATATCCTCTCAATGGTGCACTTAGACAATAAGGTAGAGGATAGACTAATCTGGAAGGATAACAAATTACAAAGATTCTCTGTTAAATCTCTATGTAGGCTTTTAAGTCCCACTCACTATTCTAACACTGGCTTCTTTTTTGCTGGAATCTGGAAAGGTGTAGTCCTACCTAAAGTGGAGATCTTTTGCTGGATGACTATTACTAACAAACTCAATACTTGAGGTGTATTGGTTATAAGAGGTGTTTTAAATAACTCAAATTTTAACTGTCCTATTTGTTTAGTTGAGGAAGAGCCGGCTGATCATTTACTTTTACATTGCCATAAGCATTGGATCATCTAGTCTAAAATCATCAAGTGGTGGGGATTATCATAGTACTACCTAAAGAATTTGTTAGGCCTATTCTCTCAGTGGACTTTTATGGTTCATGGTAAATTTCAGAAGAAAACATGGTTGATGTTGTTTTTTTTAGTGGCGCGGTCCTTTGGCTTCTTCGAAATGACTTGATCTTTTAACAAAAATCACTAAACTATGATACAATCTTCTTGTTTATCATCACTCGGTTATGCTTATGGTTGAAAGCACTTCATCTTGACTTTCCCTACTCCCTTTCAAACTTGTTAAGATCGGTGGAAGGTCTGATTCGATGGTCTAATGTTTAGATTACTAAGACTAGTGTTATATGGTCTTCTCCAACCAATAACAACTTCAAGTAGAATGTGGATGGATCCTCTCTTGAAAAGCCTCGACTATTAGGTATAGGTGGTGTCCTGCGAAACCACCATGGTCATCTCCTTAGTATTTTTTCCTTACTAATAGGAATATTAGATTCGAATATAGTTGAGTTGAGGGCTGTTGTCAAAGCCATTGAACTCAGCCTCAAATTATCTTCTTTATCATAAACATATTACTATCGAATCTGATTCTGCCAATGTAATTAGCTGGATGCATAATTCTCACAACAGGCCATGGATGTACCGAGAGCTGTTCTCCACAATTTAGAGGGTGATTAGATTTTTTTGGCTCAATTACTTTTGCTCATGTGTACCGTGAAAGCAATAATATGGCATATTGTATAACTAAGCAGGGAGTGCAAAGATCTAGTGATTTCATTGCTTAGTTTTGATCCGTCACTCGAAATATGTCAATTAAGTTGTTAAAGGTACTCCTCTTCAAAGGTCTAGATTTAGTAGAGAGATGAATTAGAGACTCTTGGAAGTTTCCCCTGGATTTTGCTATAATGGTTAGCTTGTGTAGATTCTAGTGTTGCTTTCTAAATTTGTTGTTTTGTTTTCTTTGTTTGGGCTTTTCTTCACTCGATAGTTCTTGCCAAATTGATATAATGCAGGCTCTATAATTTTTCCATGTTGCTAGGTTATGGCGTTTAATGAAATCATATATTTCTCAAAAGACAGTTTTATCTTACATCCATATTACCTAATTATTCTTTTTATTCTACATGTCAACTTGCCAAAAGCTATAAGCTCCTATTTTTAACAAATGCTAATCGATCTAATTCTATTTTAGGCCTTGTACACTATGATATCTAGGGCTCCGCTCTAGTAAAATCAATAATGAATTGTTCATATACGTTCTCCATATTGATGACTATTCTTGATTTACTTGACTTTATCATATGAAGTTAAGGTCTAATTTCCATGAAATTTTTCTTTAATTTCAAGAATTTATTGAAAATCAACACTTCTATGAAATTAAAACTTTTAAAAGTGACGATGGTGTTGAATTTCATAACCTACATTTGCAACTTTCTCCTTGCTTTTCAAACAATCTCTATCTCAATTAAATCAAGTATGCCTGAGACATTCTTTTTTAGGCTTAGCTCTTAGATTGTAAACCTGTCACTATTCTCATTGTAGCTGAACAACGCCTCTTCTTTATTGGTCCTCTTTTCTCTAACAATACTCTTTATCACTTTTTTATTGGTGCATTACAGTATCTGACTATCTGATTTTAAAATACTGAAATAGAATAAACTAGACTGAACTGAACCAGCTCAAATAGAAATTAAAAAAAAAAACCCGAAGGTACTATAAATACCTTTTTCCCCATTTACTTTTTAAATTGTAGTTACCGCCCCGTACAACCGACTGTTGAAGAGGAAAGCCCATGGATTAAACAACAAAATAGCAGTCTTGGAGCCCCCTATTCAATCTTCATCTCTCATCTCTTAATCTTTTTGTCCCTTTCTTTAAGTATAGCTGATTGTTGAAGAGGAGAGCCTATAGATTAAACAACTAAACAACAACTTTGGAGCCCTCATGTTCAATCTTCATCTCTCATCTCTCAATCTTTTTGTCCATTTCTTTAAGTTAAACTGACATACGCAGCCACTCACTATTAAATGCACGAGTTCTTAAAAATTTATTTTAATAAGAGGGAGACTTATCAGATTGCTCAAAGTAATTACTAACTTTTCTTCTGATTTCTATAAATCTATTATATATTCATTTCTCATATTTATTTACAAGGTTACTAGTTTGTTATAGTATGCTCATGTTGCGACTATCGTCATAGATGTTGTGAGAATTGTTTTTTTCAAATCTTCTTCAGACACTTGTTTTTTTTTTTTGCTTTCTTATTTTCAATTTCAGAAAAACTTGCTCGATATACTTGGTCAAGATGAAATCGGTTTTTTCTTTCATTTAACCGAATCAAACCTAACCAAAACTGGTTGGTTTGAACTGGTTTTGATTTTGATTTAAAAAATTAGTTCAGTTGTTTTTTAGATGAAAACTAGACTGAACAAAAAATACCCACCACTAATTAAAATTATACTTCATTATATCAAGGGTGATCTTCACTTTGGCCTAACATTTGCTTCTTTCTCTATCACTATTATTGCCTACTGTGATACTAATTGGGCTGGTTGCTTAGATTCTCTCTGCTCCACCACTGATTATTCCATATACCTTGGTGACAATTTTATGTCATAGTGTAAAAAAAAGGGGCCCACAATCTCTAGGTCTAGCTCCGAATCTGTGATGCCCTTGCCACCACTACCGTTGAGATCTTTTGGATGCAATATTTTTTTGTGATCTTCATATCACTACCCTTATTCCATCACTTCTCGTTTGTGATAACAAGAATGCTCTTCCTCTCAATTCTAACACTGTCTCTCACAAGTAATCCAAGCACATCATTTTGGATTATCACTTTCTTCATGAACTCATTGCTGTTGGTACCGTATGCTCTCAGCATGTTCCCCTTTCTCTGCGGATTGCTAATGTTCTCACAAAGAGTGTCTCTTGGTCGCTTTTTATTTTTTTTCGTTCAAAGCTTCGTGTATGACCTAATCCCATGCTAAGCTTGTGGGGGGATATTAAGGATACTCAAGAATCCTCTCCTGATATTGAGCAATTCTCTCTACAATTGTAGCGATTAACCCATGATTGTAGAGATATATTACTTTATTTTCTTTTCATGTTCAGCTATGTACTTCTTTATAAATAAAATATCTCTCCACCTCCAACAATAGTGTGGTGGTTTACAAAACACTCTCAAGTGATAATTAAGTTCTTGATAAGACTACAATATTTAGGTTGTGTTCATCGCACCTATGATATCAATGACGCTCGTGTTGGAAGGGAGTATCCAATGTGAATGAAACTCGAACATGAGAAGGAGATTGTTGAGGTATATCATATATGCAAATATGAGTTGTGAAAAATTTATCCCACGTTGCTTGAGAATATGAAAAGTAAGTGGGTTATCTATAAGAATGAAATGTAATTATCTAATTTTTTTAAATAAAGATGAGGTTCATTGATATATCTAAGCTCTAACATGTGTAGGTCCAAGTGACTCCATAATGAAATCTTTTCAATATAAAAATGTGTTCAATAACCCTAAAGAATTAACTTGATGGGTTAAAAATATTTTTTTTCCCGACCGCATTGTTAGTATTTCAAGAATTTTTTTTTTTTTGATTTATGTGGGGTGTCCGGGCCAGCTTGCGCGCATCACGATTAATCTCCACGGCCCACTGAATATCCTGCAAACCCAGTAGGCATGTAAGGCACCGTGGGGGTGACAGACGTGCACGTCAGGACTCGAACCCAGGGGTAGTGAAAGAAGACAAGCCCCTTCCACCGCTAGGCCAAGCACTGGTTTGCAGAAATTTTATTTTTTAATACACTGGGTTGATGGCCATCTTTAAAATAGTTCAAGAAAAGAAATTTGATGATACATATTGAATAGAGATATTATTCAGAAGTCAGGAATTTATTGAAAAGATGTTCAATTACTTAGAAGTCATAATTAATACCTTATGAACGTATTTAATTAGATTCCCAGGTATGATACTAGCTATCTTGCAGAGAGATTTATCATATTGTATGATTGGTTTGGGTTCATAGATAAGCTAATTACTGATGCAAGCTACCTTCCTGATGTTCTATTGCCATAGGAATAACTTGCCTTGACAATACTAGGAAAGATATATCTTTTTTGCTAGGATTGATTACACTAAATATATAAATATATATAGTTCACTGTCTGTGTACACGATTTGATAGGAGGATATATCATGGTCCATCTTTTTTTCGGAAACTAACAAAATGCTTTCATCAAATATGGCTTGATTAGAGGATTATATGGATCAATTTGATCTCCCCCACTGCAAGACATTAATTAGATACACATGCAGGCACCAAGCTCTAATCGATAGCAGCGAAAGCTCCACCTAAATGATGCTATGTTAAGTGTTTAGAAGAAAAAATGCAGTAGGTTTGCTGAAAAGGACAACGCATAAATAAATTGTTAATCAAAGGTCATGAACATTTATAGCCTAAATAGAAGTGTGTTAGACAGGTACCCTTCAAATTACGAGCATTGAGTCGTATATCTTCAAAAGATGTTATCATCGTATCTCATGTTGTAGTCCATCAATTAATATTTCCAATGTTTTCCGAGCTATCGATGGCTTCTCTTTACACTTTGACAAATCTTGCTTCACACTTTAAGAGTGTTTTGATGCCAGGGTTTTCCTTTTGGCCCATGGGAAATTACTTTTCGAGATAGAGCAAACTAGATTGAAGGTGAAAGTAATTCAAGAGAAGCACAGAAGTAAGAATTTTGGAATGAAAATGGTTACAGGTGATTGATGATGAGAAATGCTTTTGATGCTTGCTTTAAAGCTGTCACGTTTAATTTTTCTTTCACTCAAAAATGGTGAATCCTCCTTATGAAGGCATTAAGCTTCGGGTATGTCACCGTCATACGAAAGAGATATCATCTTGGGAAATCTAAAAGAATGTGATCTTCAATAATATTTTTTTTTAATCCCAAAAAACAAGAAAAGGAGATTCATTTCCTTTCCTGATTTTTAATTCATTTACTTTCACGGCAACTAAGCAAAATAACTTTCAGTCGAGTAAGCAGAATGTGACATGAAACTAACAGCAATAAAGGCTCATAAATACCTCTCTAGCATATTGAACAAGTCCAAGTCCACAATATGCAGTCTGTAGTATAGAGCATTACGGAGAGAAAAGATTTTTGGGTGCTAATCATTCACTCACGCCCATTCAGAATCAATTTCTTGGATTCTGGACTCTGCATATATTCATGGATTGAGAACTTAGATCTAGATGAGAGCATCGAGATAGTAGGAACAAAAGAAGGCATGCCAATTATATATGTCATTAACTTGACATACAAGTTGATCAATTCTGTTCCACTGTAACATATTAACTGATCAGAGTGGAATCAGCCTAGCTATTTCACGTTTCACAGGAAGAAGAGACTGCCAAAATTTCATTTGACTCCCATATTTTATTTGGAGCATCTAATTCAAACTGGTTAGGATTTGAAATCTGTACAGGCAACCAGAATTTTCCTCTGTGTGTGTGTGTGTTTGTGTGGTGAAATTCTAATAGCAATGAGAATCATTGGGAAAAAAATCAAGGGAACTTCACATTAGCTAGGTTGAGAAATGGGGGGAGAATACTTAAATAATATAAAGCTCCTGAATCACTTTCTAATTACAATAATTTAGAGAATCTTATTGCATTAGAACATGGGTGAATTACATGGGGAAGAATTCACCAAATTGAGAATGCTGTTCCAGTAATTCTTATTGTCTTCGTAATAATTGCTACCACTACCACTACCACTGCCGCTGCCACTCCCACCACTATGGCCAGAGTCCTTGCCATCGTCTGACAAACTCCTCTCAGCAGAATCACCAAGCAAAAGATGAGTGAACCCTTCTTCCATTACATTTTTTCCAACATGAACATTGTCACAATTTGCCCTTAAAGAATCTGGATTCCATGGTGCTTCCATAGAAATTGTCATGTCATGAAGGGTTGATGTAAGAGATAATGAATTATCGGCCAAATGGCTGGAATTTGAAAGGCTTTTCCAATCATGTTCACCTTCTTCTTTGATAATTCCAGTCTCTGTTGACCCTGAAGTCCCAACAAATTCAATCACTGAAATTGAATTCTCTCCAACTGCACCTGAATTCATGACCGGTGGCACATTTTCTGAGAAAGTTAGAGTAGAAGTTGGAGACTCTAGGACATCTCCAATTCCCATGTTTAGACCACCACCATTACCTTCACTTGATTTTGACCAACCATCATTCCAGGCTTTGAGCACATCAAGAGACCGCGGCGGTTGAGCCAAAGTTGAAGTTGAGCCTGGACTCGAACCTGAACCGGGAATGTAACCTGGAGTAGTACTGCTAAGTTGGTGTTGAATTGAATGGGAACGTAGTTTGGATTCCCTGACCAATCTCGCTTCAGCTTCGAGCCGGGCACTTTCCCATTGAGCCATGTGGCTAAGATTTGCTGCATTCTTGGATTGACCGTCAACGGAAAGTAAAGCATCATTTTTCGACTTGTGAGTTACCGGATCAATCCCCATTTTGGCTAACCTTTTTTTAAGATGTGTATTCCAGTAATTCTTGATCTCATTATCTGTCCTCTTTGGCAAGTGAGTGGCTATAGCCGACCACCTGAAGACAAGACAACATAGAGACAGATCTTAAAAAAAAAAAAAAATCTTGAAGTTACCATCGACTACTACAAGCATTTCTGTGCTCTAAAATATTCAACGGATCAGTATGGACAAATAAAGTAACTTAGAAAGCCAAATGAAAAGGAAAAAAAGAAATCAATCTCATTTTCCGTGTCATGCTGCTGAAAAGAAAATTAAAGATATACATGCACCCAGCATTTAATGGCAACCAATAATGATGCTTTGATTGAATGGCGAAAACAGTAAACAGAGACTACTGTTCAAAATGTTGGTCAAGAGGATTTGTCAAGATGGTAGGTTATAGACTTAGAGCTAGTGGGTAGTTGAGAGTGATTAAGAGAGGCTATTACACCGGAGACAATGTTACAGTTGAAGAGATTGGTTGTTCCAGTCAGCAAATTCTTGTGAACCAAAGACTATGGAAACAAAGAAACACAAAGTTCAAGAAACTTCACAGTAGCAATTAGTCGCGTTTGATGAGACCAGTATTCATGTGAACAAATGAGTTCTTGGAAAATCATGCGCGTGGAAAATTCAAAAACTGTGAAGAAAAGAATAACAACAGTAACATCGCATGAAAAGAAAGCATGTGACAGCAGATATAGTAGATATACCTGTTCCCTAAGAGGGCATGGAGTTGAATGATAGTTTGTTCTTCTTGCAAGCTGAACTTTCCTCTCTTAATATCTGGTCTGAGATAGTTAGTCCATCTAAGCCTGCAGCTCTTTCCACATCTTTGAAGACCTAAAAACCATCAGAGACTAGAAAGTTACACACATACACATGTCTATACACTCTCATTGAACTTGTTCGACTTACGCCCTTCATCTCTTAAATTTAAGGCGAGCAAGCCTATAAGAAGCTAGCTAGCATATATAAATCACCTGCTTTAGCGGGCAAGGCACGCCAGCTTCCATGGCCGTGTTCTTCAATATAAGCTAGGAGTTTTTGATCTTCCTCGGGTGTCCATGGCCCTTTCTTCAAGCCCACCTTGTCACAGCATGGTGATCGACCCATAGTAACTTGCTTAGTGAAGTGATCAGCAAAGAAGGACGGTAGTTCTTTAGGCTCTTTATATAGCACAAGAAATGATTTCGACTTGTTGAGAGTAGCTGGGTGCGAGAGAGGAGGATTTTGTTGTATGTAAAGGAAGATATATGGGCATGGAAGAAAGGTCAGCGAAATAAATGACATATAAAAAATATTAATTTGATCGGAGTATTATGTGTACAAGCCATATGACAGCAGGATACCCTTAAATTCAAGCTACATGTATGGTAGCTAGCTTCTGTCCATTTGGTACTCCGTACCTTTACTTGTTTTATAGGCCGCCCTACGTAGTAATTAATGATATAGGGTTCTATTTCATGTAATTTTTTTTTATTATAAAGAAAATGGTATTTTTAGGTTAGAATATTTGACGTATAGAAACGAAGTAATTTTGCTGAATTTTAAGAAACTATTGCATTTAAATAATAAAAAGAAGAAATTCTTATAACCTTTCCGAAGACTCGAATCTTATGTAATAATAAAGGAGTATATATATGCACTTACTATCTTGAATAAACCTCAAACAAAATATGATCATCATGATGTCATCAGTTTTTTTTATACAAATAAAAAAGCACATATATATATGATAGATTAAGTGAATCTGATCATCATTATAAGTTATTTTCTAAGTTAATTTAATATAAAAATTTATTTTAGATCTTCCTTAATAGTCTGGATTACGGATTAATTGTTGGTTTTTTTTTTTTTTAAATACGGTACTAAAGCTTCTTCTATCGAGTGCCTATGTATTCCAATCATGCCCACCCCCCC
>NW_011499907.1:435915-451044 GCF_000495115.2 Populus euphratica | reverse complement strand
CCCCCCCCCCCCCCCCCCCCCCCCCAATTAAAATCTAATAACACAATTTAATGTATTTTGAGGTTCAAGGGTCAAAGCTCAATTAAATACAAGGAAAAATTATATAATTATATGCAAAAAATTGTATAAATTGCAAAGATTGATGACGGTGAAAAGTTCAACGTATTGGAGGAGAAATCAAGATCGAGAAAAATGACTCCAATTCGTCGGGGGGAAAGAAGAACATTTGCGGTTGAACAACTATAAAAGAATTGACAAAATAATATTTTCACTGCTTTTCAATTGACCAATTTTTTGAAAGTAATATTGGGTATTGAATGGTAACATATATATTTTTTTAATATATACTTTAAGTTAACAAGATAGTATGTGTATTGAAAAACAAATATTCTTATGCTAAATTGTGTTTTGTTCATTGGTAATTTTAACATTTCTAATTAATTTAGATTTAAAATTAAATAATGTAAAAGTTATTTTTAAAATAATCTAGTTGATTTGGCCACTTTAAAAACAACTTAATCGACTAATAAAAAAATGAGGCTAAAATAAAAAGAAAATAATGAAATTGACAAAAAAAAAACACTCAACGCAACTTTTTGCTTAGCTCGGGTTTAAAATTAAATTATGTGAGAATTGTCTTAACATGATCGAACCAACTTAATTGATTCAAAAACAACTTAAACAATCATTAAAAAAATTAAGATTTTTTTTTAAAAAAAAGAACGAAGTTAAAAAAAGGAATTGAAAATAAATAAAAGGGGCTAAATAAAATAAAAGGAAGTTTACTGTTCATATGAACCGTGAGTTTCATACTTCTTATAGTACTTCTTATAGTAGTATAGAAGCAATAATAATTTATCATACACAAAAATAGATAATATAATACGAGTATGTTTGTTTGTTAATATTTTGGATTCTTAAAACATCATTGGTTATGGTACAAAAATGACTACATTATTCTATTAGTTTCTTGTATTTCATTTTCTTGCTTATAAACAACTTACTATATGCCATATGATGTTGAATGTGGCAGATTTTTTAATGGACAATAACAGGTATTCTTGAGTTAATTTGAACATCAATTAAGATTACATCTCTTTTTTTAATTATTTTAAAGGCATTCCCTTTACACCAGTCTTTTGCATTTTAAAATTTTTACTAATATTTCTTTAATATTAATATCAGAGTTTGAATTTAAAATGTCAAGGAAGAGAGCATAGTTTAAGAAAGAGAAACCAAATCACTTGTTTTTTAATCAAAATCTTATACTGATTTTTTTTCAATATATTTTTTTAATTATGTTTTCTTAAATCAATTGTAAGCTTTATATTGAAATTTATCTTGTATGTTATTTTATTAAGTTCAAACTAATAAAAAAATTAATTGAAAGGTATTAAATATGGGGTTAATCTTGAAAAGCTAGTAAGAATTGTTACAAAGATGAACAAGAAAAGAATAGAATTAAAGAAAGATGCTGCAATGCAAAGGAAGAAGAAAATGTTTCTGTGTATTATTCACTGCTTACATTCCCAGCATTGTTACATTCATTTGATATGAACTAAATGTGAGACGCTTGGTTACATAATCTAATCAATAGTAATAGACTTTATCAATTGTCTAACCATATTAACAAACTTGCTAACCATTATATTCTCTATTCTCTTGACAGGTGACAACAGTAGAGCCTTTGATATCTTGACATTCCCTCTCAATCGCAAGCATGGAGGAACCAAACATAAGATTGGAACAGTGACACTGAAATGAAGAAGTGGAAAGACCGTTAGTTACAATATCATCATTTTCAAATAAACCCCTGCTGCAGAAAGATGGTCTCAAGCATTTTTAATCTTCTGATGATTATCAGTTTCAACACCTTCAAGGTCAGAATCTACATTAAACTGATTTGGATACTTTCTTGATTCATCAACAAATCCTAAAATACCATGACTCTCTAGTAGAATTTGTATATGAAAATTTCATTTGAGATAATTTGTGTCATCCAGCTTGACTGTTATAGCTATTGAAACTGTAAGAAGTAAATAGATAATAGGAGATTGAAAAATTTAAAGTTGAGAAGTAGTCATTATTTTTAGAGTTCAAGAGACAAAGAGGAAGAGAATCATAGATCTGAGAAGAGAGTTGAAGAAGAATTTTCCAGTTTGATAATATATCAAACAGATGATAGGCAGATCAATTATTATGAAAGAATTGGTTTAATAAAACGATAATAATGCTAGAAACAGAGATTAACAAGATATTAGAAGTAGAGAAATCACATGATAATAAGATATTAACAATCCTAAGCTTTGATACCATGATAAGCTAGTGAGAATTGTTACAGAGATGAACAAGAAGCAAACAAAATTAGAGAAAGATGCTGCAATGCAGACGAAGAAGAAAATGTTTCTATGTATTATTCACTGCTTACATTTCCAGCATTGTTACATTCATTTTATATGAACTAAATATGACAAGCTTGGCTACGTAATCTAATCAACAATAATAGACTTTATTAATTATCTAACTATATTAACAAACTTGCAAACCATTATATTCTTTATTCTCTTGACAGGTGGCAACAACATAACCTTTGATATCTTGACAAATCTATCTCAAAACCATTAAAGTTATTGAAACATTTGTTATTGCATATAAATTAAAATTTAGATTTTTTTTTAATTAAATAATTTTTTATGAAAAATATAAAAAGCAAAAGGTTAATGGAAAGGCAATGTAGTTGGTATTGACATCAGACACAATATGATTAGATAGTGATTTCAATGGTATTAACAAAATAGTGATGTTACTAGAGATGATCCCGACAATGATTGGTAATAACAAGTCCACAATATTTATGTGAAATTTTATTGGAAAGTGTATTTAACTTAATTTTTAAAATGTGTATTTGTATTTTATTAGTTATATATTTTAATGAATTGTGCATTAATGTAGTATTAAGAAAGAGAAATTAAATTATTTCTTTTTTAATCAAAATCTTTAAGTGATATATCTTTACAATATATTTTTTAATTATTTTTTCTTAAATCAAATTAGAGATCATATTGTAAGCTTTATATTAAGTTCAAACTAAAAAAAACAACTGAAGAGTATCAAGTATGAGGTTAATCTAACTTAAAATCCCTGAAGTTATTGAAAAATTTATTATTGCATATAAATTTAATTTAATTTGTTATATATACCCTTATTGTCTTTTAATTAAATATTTATTTATTAAAAATATGAAACAAATGGTTACTAAAAAGACAATATTGCTCCTAATGACATCATACATAACGGTGACTAGAATACAGTGATCTCAATTGTATTTTTGTAGATAACAAAATAGTGATGTTAATAGATTGATATGGAGACTAATAATGATAAGTACTAATGACATGTCAGCATTATTTATATGGAATTTTCTTAGTCATAAATTATCATGTACATTTAATTATATTTTAAAACATATATATTAATGAAATGTTGCATATTAATGTAGTATTAAGAGAGAGAAACTAAAATACTTGTTTTTTTAATCAAAATCTTTGACTGAAATCTTTTACAATATATTTTTTAATTATTTTTTTTAAATTAGCTGTAAGCTTTATATTAAAATATATAGTGCATATTATTTTATTGAGTTTATCATAACCCGATTCTACTTCATTTCATTAATAACTTTTCAAAAAAAAATATTTTTGATATATTTCCTTCATTTCTGTTATTTTTTACAATGTTTTAAAAGAATTTAAAATTTTAAAAATTACTTTCAACATGTTCAATTGTTAACTCAATTGTTAATGCATCTATTTTAAAATCATTGTTAATTTTTTTAACCAATTTGATATTGTCTTTTAAAAAAAAATATTAAAAAACAAAAAAAAACCAACACTAAAAAATTATATGGATAGGAAGACCAAAAATACAAAGAAAAAGAAATAAAAGACTAAAGTGGTGTTTTAGTTATTTGGAGACCAAGCAATTGAAAGGAGAAGGGAGAGAAAAAATAGAAAGCTTACATAAGATTAAACTACTAAAATTTCTTAATAAAAAGACTATGAAATATTGATAACAAGAGAAAGTAAAAAGGCAAAAGACAAAGCTTTCAGATCCAAGACCAAAAGTAAAAATACTAGAAGATTTGAAGCTTAAGGAGGGAGCGAGAGATTTTAAACAAAAATAGCAACATTGTTAATCAAGGTATTTTTTTAAATTGTAATAAGGGGGTGGAGCTCAATAAACACATCCTTTCCCTTTTATTTTGTGCTTTAAATTATTGCTCATAATGTTGTTAAATATCTTTTAACTTTCTTTTGTTGTAATTTAAAAGTCATGATTTTTATATTAAAATGTTTAAGCATGCCTTGAATATAGCTTATATATATATATATATTCAAATTTTGTTTAATTTTTTTTAATGTGTTAGAACATGATAATAACATGATATATGATAATATATCATGATGTTTTGCATACTTAGATGTTTAGTTAATCATTTGTGAAGTCATGACAAGTTTCTTTAAGTTTTGATATTGTTGTGAATTAAGTTGTTTTAGATTAGCTTGATGGGTTCATTAAAACTGTAGGCATATTGTTTAAGTTTCAAAAGAATAAATTTAATCATTGGAACAATATTTATGAATAGATAATGTTATTTTTATTTGCTATCATCATGGACTTTTCTCACTGTTCTTTTGTTGATTTTTTTTTATTCGAACAAGGTTCTTTAAACATGCTTAAGCTTTGTTTGCAAGGTTTAGCTTACTTTTCTAGGTTAAATTGTATTTTTTCTGGGTTTAGGCTTTGTTGTTGCATTTCTGGGTTGGTATTCTCTTGTTATACATTGTCCTAGGTGTTTGATTTCCATGTCTTTTTGATCGATTATTAGTTATTACACATATGCACAAGTCTTTTTATCACTAATCTAAGGTTCTAATAGCTTACAAAAATTAAATATTGTGGTTTAATTTTTTATTCCTCAATCATGTTCCTCCCAAAAATCAAATAATCATAATTATTATTGGATTGTTGTCCTAATCTAACCTCAAAATCTTGCTTAAATATTGATTTCACATGCGTTTATACATTCAATTTGATCTGGTCTATTTTTGGAATCATGTTTCAGGGTTCACCTATCTTGTTCATCATGTTCTTGGCAGAGTCCAAGCTTTTCTTTCTCTTTAGACTTTGTTCATTCTTTTCTGATTTTGGATCGTGTTTATAGGCTTGGGCCTTTAGACGAGAAAGCATAACCTATATAGTTGGGTTAAGTTAATTTTAAATAAGTCAATGTTTGGTTTATTAAATTTTTATCAAAGGAAAAATACAATATTTTGTCTTTAAAATGTGTTTGCAAAACATGGTTTTAAAACATTTTTAAACTTGTGATTTTTAGTTAAGGGTTTTGTTTGGAAAACATGCTGTGTTGATCTTCCATCAATGTTTCTTTTCTTATTTTTTATTGTTTTACCAAACAAACCTCAAGTATTTTCCAAAAAAAAATCTAAACAAATTTAAAGACTATTTTAAAATTATCTGTGGAGCTTTTATGTGTTTTTTAATCTTTTAACTTAATATCAAGGTTGTAGATTTATATTATAAGATATTAATCACGTATTAAATATACATGTTTTTATTCAAAATATACAAAAAATAAAAAAAATTCTATTTTAAAAAATACATTTTATATGTGTATATATAACCAAGTTTCTCAAAAATAAATCATTTTTGCATAATTTAGTATACTAACAAAATAAAAATAAAAATAAAAATAGTCTTTTTATTTTACATATATTTTGAATTTAATAACTAGTTTATTAAAATCATGAGAACTTGACCTACATTTCAAAAACACTAAAACCTTATTTTATGTCTTTTAATATATAAGATTATAAACCTATACATAAGATGTATTTTCAATATTGAATAAAAAGATATATTTTTTCTCTTTTTGTGTTTTGACGTTACAACAGCTATGATTTTAACTTGATAAAATAATTTTTTTTTTATCAATGATGACTTTTTTTAAACTTTAGATAGGCCAACAATTACAAAATATAACAATATCATAGTTTATGTCAAGCAAATAAATAATATAGCTTATCATATGTAAAGTGTATTGAGGGTGATGAGTCTTTTTTATACATAACTAATCCTCTTACCTATATTTTCATAGACCTTTAGATTTTCTAGTGATTATAATACTAGTGATGACTCATGAGCCCTTCAAATTATATTCTTATGATTTTTTCCAAATATACCCAACCCCCTTCAATCCAGAAGCCTTACCCACCATCTAATACCATACACCTAGCCAAGTTCGAACTAATAAAAGAAAACAACCAAAAGGTATCAAATATAGAGTCAACTTTTCTCAAAATTCTTAAAGTTAGTGAAACATTGCACATGAATTAAAATTAAAATTTTTATATATATCATTATTTTTTTAATTAAATATTTTTTTATTAAAAATATGATAATCAAATGGTTAATGGAAATAACATCAGACGCAATGATGACTAGATAATAATTTCACTAGTATTTTTGTCAATAATAAAATAGTGGTGTTAGTATATATGGAGACGATCCCAACAATGATTGGAGGACAAAAATAATAACAATGGTAAGTGTTAGAAATGGTTGCAATAATGAAAATGAGATAGATTGATGGTTATGTCTGTTTTGATTTATTTTGAGATTGTTTTTTTTAATTTTATGTATATTATATTTTAATTTTAAATATTTAATTATTACAAGTACTGTATTATAAAAAAAATCCTAAAAAATAGGTTTGTGTTGTAAATATATAAAGAAAAAAATTATAGTAACAACTCTTGAAATGTAAGAACAAAATAATCTAGAAGATCAATTCTAAAAAACTTTATAATGTAAAGAACTCTTAGAATAGCCTCACAATTAGATTTTTATTTATTTATTTGTTGTACTTATTATAAAAATCCATGGGTTAGTCCCTAAGTTGTTTATGAGTTATTAAATAATGTTTTTGGATCTTTTTATTTTTATTTTCTTAAAGCAATTATAGCGATAGGTTTTGCATAACCCCATGAAAACTCCATTCTCTCTTACCTTTACCGAATTTCATTTATTCTAGAAAAAAGGAAAACAAATTTTGTAAACTGTAAAGGTATTATTATTATGATTGAAATGTTATTAATTCAAAAATAAAATTTCCTTCACCCGTTCTCTTCTACCCAAGTTTCTCTTTGATTTCATATAAAAAATAAAATAAAATAAAGAAGAAGTGAAGGCATTCGGATGTGATGGGTTTTAATTGAGGGAGTAGAGGTTAAATCTAGAAAAGAAAATTCAAATTCCCTTTGAATTTTTCTATCAATGTTGTTTGATAGAATATAAAGTGGTGATTAACAATTTAGTCAATTATTTTGCAAGTACATTATCAATGTTTCAAAGTTGATTTCACTTGGAGTATTTTGAATAATTAAGATTGAATTTTTTGACAGGACACTGTATAAATTTTCTAATAATCATAATTTCATTTATATTTACTATGTGATTCTTTTATTATTATTGTTGTTGTTGGCATAATAATTATTGTATTATTTTCTTAATTATTAAGATTTTGTAGGTTACATGGAGTTTGAGCAGAATTCAAGATTTAGTTTAGTAAAATAAGCTTAATTTTTAATCTAATCATTAGATGAAAATAAAATTCATATATAACACTCTAAAGATTATTTTTTTATTGGATTAAATTTTCATGATATCGGAGTTTGGGAATGCCTTAAAATAACGAGGAAAAATTATTATGCGAAATTATCTTCATTTACCTTATTGTATTTGGATTATTTTTTCTATTTAGATTAAACTTTTAATTTAATTAGTAATTTACTAGTTAAGAATCTTAATGCTAGATGAATTTTATTCATTATATAAGTTTTGATTAGGAATTATTTTCCTATAAAGGATTCTAGGTGTGGAACTAGAATAAATATGGATGTTTAATTTATTTTTGCTAGAAGATTCAAACTATTATTCAATAATTTTTATAAAATATCAAAGATTTTATCTAATTTCTTTACAATGTTTGGGCTATAACTTTAGAGCTTAATAACTCTATTTTTTATCTATTATACACTGTATTAATTGATATTAGAGTAGGTTGGCTTGTTTGATGGATAAAAATGATAGGAACTCATTTTGCAATGCAAGGGTGAAGGCCATCTAGGATATTATAAGGGCTCGAGAGGTAGCATTACAATCATAAATGCATAGAATATATGGTTTAGAGAAAATAATGGTAGAAATGTTAGTGACCATGGTAACATTATCCACTAGCTTAAAATAAATCCTGTAACTAGTGGAAGGCACAAACAAAATTCACAAAGAAAAAAGAAATATGCGTGGAGACTTATCTTACAGTCAACCTTACCTTAAATCTTTTATTGAGATTCTACTTAAACAATCACTTATCTATATAAGAAGTATAGTAAGAACAAAAATTTGTAATTATCTAATCATATGGAAGATAATGTGACCAAAGATGATGCTGACAAATACTTTTAGTCTTTTAACCTTTAGTTGGAGAAGATAGTGGAAAACGATGATCTTTCAATCATGAATAAAAATATTGCATACAAGGACATAAAAGACATGATAATTTATGTCAAGTACTTGGAGATATTGTAGAAAATGATCTTAGAATTCCTCTATATACAAAAGTTGAAGTGATATGAGTTGCTAATGATGAGGAGGTGAAGTTTGAAGTGAAAAATATATGATGGAACTACAAATGGACGAGCCTCTTTGTTTCCATGGTTACTTCTGCTTTTAAAGCAAACCTCATGAAACAATTGTTTGGTAATAAGTAAAACATCATTTACTATTCATGGACTCCACTGTTATTTTTATTTGAAATGCAAGGTCACACAAAACGGCTCTTTGCTTCTTTTTTCTATCGTAGAGAGTGACTTTACTATTCACATGAATAGTGGATACACTCTCCACTGTTTTGGCTGGATCAAGTCCGGTCCAAAGCTAAATGCATTGATCCGGGTCCAGCCCAATAAAACAAAATAAATTTTATTTTTATTTTTAATTATGTTTTATTCAAAAAATTAATGTTTAATATTATTCAATGACATTATATAAATTAGATGGAGATCGCTTGATGAAGTAGCATTTGCAGAATTTGATTGCAACCCAATTTTATTCTTGATGATATTTTACCTGATATTATTGTGTGTTTAAAAAACCAAAGAAGCTATAGTCATTGGCTTTTGTAGTTGTGATTTGAAAAAAATTATTTTATAAAAAGTATTTTTGGTTAAGATTGATTTGGTATTTATATATGCTTCGTTAAAACTGTGGTTGAAATTAAGATTAAACTAAAAGTAGTTTAATGTGTTTGATTAAAAAAACTTTTAAAATTGAATTTATAATATATATATATATATATATATATATATTATAAATTCAATTTTAAAAGTTTTTTTAATCAAACACATTAAACTACTTTTAGTTTAATCTTAATTTCAACCACAGTTTTAACGAAGCATATATAAATACCAAATCAATCTTAACCAAAAATACTTTTTATAAAATAATTTTTTTCAAATCACAACTACAAAAGCTACCACAATACCAAATACCCTACAAAATCATAAAGTATAATATTGGATATGATTTTTTTTTTTAGCATGCACATATCATCAATTACATTTTGAAGTTCATAGGTCAAAGAGATGCTACTTCTTGAATAGACTAGCTACCATGCTATATTTGAAGTATTTATTCTATTGGAGTGATTGAGTTTAATTTATAACAGCTAACTTGGGGCCGAGTTTTTCAAAAGTAGAGGGAACTCATGTGAGGGCACTTTCTTTATTATCTTTGGCATAATAATATTTATTGTATTATTTCCTTACTTATTAAGATTTATTAGGTTTTGAGTTTAAAAAGAGTTCAAAATGCAATTTGGTAAAACAAGCATAATTTTTTATCTGACCACTAGTTCAAATTAAAATTATGATAAAAGATTTTGAAAGCCTTGTTTTCTACTGAGTTAAAATTTCATAATAATTATCAGAGATCTTAGGAATCCATTTAAATAAGAGTCAAAAGTTATTGTGTAAAATTATCTTTATTTATCTTGTTGTATTTGGATTCTTTTTTTTTATTTAGTTTAGAATTTTTAATTTATTTGTTAGAAATCATAATACTAGATGAATTCTATTAGTTTAGAAAGTTCTAATTATAAATCATTTTTCTATAAAACATTCTAAGTCTATAACTAGTATAAATAAAAATATCTAGTTTATTTTTATTAGAAGATTCATATTATTATATGTAGATTCTTCATAAAGACATTTTTTAATTCCTCTACAATGTTAGGGTTGTAATTTTAGGGTTTTTATATACGTGGCATCAATATTTTAGGTTGTTTAGCCTCAAAACTAATTTATATCAAATTGTTTTTTTTTTTGGGTACATTATAACAAATCGGATCATTTTCAAATAAAATTTTGAAGGATTGCTTGGCATTACTCTTGAAGGATAGGATTATTGATTTGAATTTTTTTGGATATATAAAGATTTGAATTGAGCGAGAGCGGATTTAAACTTTTAGATATTAATTTTTTTGTCGAAAATTTAATATTGTAAATATCAAGAAAAGCCTTTTTCAATTCAAGCACATGTTGGCGTCAAGCTCTAAATGATAAAGGTATATACTGAAGATAAAAATTATAAAAGCATGAATTTGGTTTTCAATTTTGCCATTTAATACTTTATAACGCGCTTGATTTTGCTGCATTTTGTTCTTTATAGTATATGATAGTTGAAGGATCTATAAATTTGAAAATATATGCAATGAAAATATTCTTGGAGCTTTTTAATCAAAATACTACTAAATATAAAGGAAGGAAAAAAATAAATTTTAATTTACATGCATAAAATGCTTAATGGGTGTGGAGATTATAAAATAAATGCAAGTTTAGACTAGAAAAATGAGCATAAACAGTTTTTTATATTTCAAAAATTAAAAGAATTTAATATTTATAATTCAAAAATTAAAGAAAATATATTAAATATTTCTTCAAAAAAAAAAAACACTTGAGTTCATGATCTAATAAAAAAAGAAAGCTGTTTTTTTTTTCTGCACTCAGGTTTGATTCTTTCTATTTATGTCTATCATTTTTGAGGTGTTTTATCTATTTATTGGACTTGCAGGGTGTTTAGTAGATCTAAGAATTAGTCATAGTATGCGTAAACTGGTCCAGATATTTTGAGTTATAAAAAAAATTCTTCAAAAATTTAATAAAAGCTTTTTTTTTCATTTCATTCCTGTATCTTTTAATCTTATCATTTTCCAATCAATTAATTTAAACTGGTCTTGAATTTATTTCCAAAAGTGCACTACACTAAAAAAGTTTTTGCATTGTGGAAGTCCTGGGTGCCATGGGTCTTGGTCTCAAGTTACGCGGAGAACAATATTTTGCCATGGCTTTGAGTGTTAAGTTAGTGGTCAGAGTTTATCACGTAGTTTTCGAAATATATAATACTAATTAATAAAATCAAATGTTATTAGTCAACTAAAGAGGATAGTGAAACTTTAGCTTGTTAGGAACATCTTTAATTTTCCAGAATTAGTGTCTGTTTGGGAGGCCATACCATATGGTCAGGCTGACTACACCATCAAGCTTCAGAAATCTTGTCGTCTGACAACAAGGACCCTCAAATACAAGTAGACATCTCCTTGGAATAGGACAAATACTTGCTCAAAAAGGGTTCGAAGATATTGCACTCCCGAGAATTACTGGCTTGGGTCTTTTCTAGCTACTGAAATTGTTTACAAATTGGCTACAATTTCTTAATATATGCTAGAAAGTGAAAACCAAGTAAATTACTATAAACTAAAAATAGTCACATGTGTCCTCTACCATTCTAAAATCGCATATTTTATCTATAATTTTTTTAAAAAAATTATGGCATAAGAAATTTTATTAATTTTTTAAAATCTATTTTTAATTTAATATATATATATATGTATATATATTAGTCTAAGTCACAAGTTATGATAAATATAATATTTATTTATTTTCCCCCATTTTTTTTGGAATGAATATAAGTTTTGCTAAGATGGACATATTATGATTGTGTAATCAATACTAAATTATTTTTAAAATTTAAATTTAAAATAATTTTTAATTTTAAATAAATATTATCTTTATCACAACTTGAGATTGAGACTAATATTTATTTATCTTTGAAAGATTATCTTTTAAAAATAATAAACATTATCTTTATCATATAAATATAATATTTATTTATTTATTTATTAAATTTAAAATTTAAAATTTAAAATATCTTTTGAAGTTAAATAAATATTATCTTTACCACAACTGGAGATTGAGACGATTACTTATTTATTTTAAAATATTATATTTTAAAAATAAATAAATATTAATTTATTTTTAATTTAAAATTTTAAATAAGTTTGAATAGGTCACATCAATGACTTCAAAGTTGTAGATTACATTCATAATTTTTTTAAATTATATTATTTTTTAAATTAAATTTCCAACTGTATTAATTCCCCGAAAAGTTTTCTTGCTATGCTACTTTAAAAACAAAACTCATAAAAAATTAAAATATTTGAAGTGAAATCATATGTTTATAGTATTTATATTAACAACTCCTATACAATTTAATTTAAAACCAAAAATAAATAAGAAATATGATCAAAGAATTTAAAATTGATTTGTTAAACTAAATTTAATAATAATATCAAAAAATTCCATCCAAACTAGACATTTTCTTACATTCTTTTTTCTTTTTTGATGAAAAGCAACCCACCACGTAAGTAAATTGTGTCTTCTCTCTGTTTTTAACATGTTAGTTAACTAAAACAACTTCGAAGTAAATATAGTTTTAGGGCTTTATAAAGGAATCTAATGCACAAACAAAGTACCTTTGTGCACAGAAGTATAAAGTTTTAGGAAAGATGAGATTTATTGCTTTTTAATTTACATATGGTGAATATAAATATAATTTATATAGAATATCTCAGTAAATATAATCACACAATACATAGATTTTGTGATTCAGCTACACCTATACCTATAAATGAAAAATAGAAAGTCTTACTATAAAAGAAATAATATAGGTTTAAAGAACTCTCTGTCCAGATTTTAAATACATAAATCTTCCTCGAATATAATGAATTCTTTTATTTGAACGTACCATAAAACAGTTTTAGACACGTACATTTATAAGGAATGTGTTGCAATCTTAATGCATTGTTGAATATTTATAATAACTAATAGTTAAAATTGTGGTAAGGTGGTTTTTTAAAATATTTTTTATTTAGGAATATATTAATATAATATTTTTTTTATTTTAAAAAAATTATTTTTAAAATTAGCATATAAAAATATTTAAAAATATATAAAAAAATATTAATTTGAAGTAAAAAAATAAAAAAAATAATTTTTTTTAAAATATTTTTAAAATAAATACAAACAGTAAATTAATTATACAAAGGAATGCTAAGCATAATAGTAGAAATTAACCTGAACACTTGCTCCAATTACACTTTATTATGCATTACTCAGTCGATGGGCCCTGGCGTTGCCAAGAACAGCGAGGCCTGGTATCAACTTGTTCCGACCCTACCTCCATATTTAAAATGGTCCCAACCTGAGGTACGAACAAATAATTAATCCAAGATCTGACGGTTGGAAGTATATTGGAATGCTAAATGCCTGTTTGATAACGTGGAGCGACCAGTGTTGTTTAAATTGTTTTTCAAAAAATAGTTTGTAAATTTTTTTATATATTTTTAGATAATTTTAATTTACTAATATTAATAATAATTTTTTAAAAATAAAAAAAATATTATTTTAATATATTTTTAAATAAAAATTACTAAATTACAATTAATATCACAATTTCAAACCGTTACTACAAAATAAATAAGAAGGAGTGATATTAATTCAAATTATAGGATTTTGATAGTGTTTTTAAAGTAACTTAAAAGGACAAAAAAAAATAGAGATATATATCTTTAACCATCAAAACCAATCTCTTCAAGTGGGTATTAATTCAAATTATATATAATTTGAGCCATTATTAAGAACTTGCTTCTTCTTCTTTTGTCGTAAGTTCAAAACTTACCCCTGCCTACAAATGTTGACCCTTCATGGCGGTGATGGTGACGGGGGCTGCTTCCATTGAAGGAGTGTATTCAGCAATGCAATGGTAAGGGATGTATAAGTCATTTTGAGCGAGGATTAATGGAGGTGGGGGCACCAAGTTTGTGGGGAAGATGTCTTCTTTGATGCCATGGTGCATGAAATGACAAAAGAGAGGTTCCATACAACAAAACAAAAAAAATAAAAAAATGAGCTAAGATAGAGAAAAATGCTTGTGTATGGTGCCCACAGGGAAAGGGGGATCCAAATTCATATTGGGTGGTCAAGACATGGGGACACCACCTTAATTTCTTCTTGACCCCTGCCAGCTTCAGCCTTGCATATGGTCCAGCATTGTCTTAATTACCCTATTAAATGGATTTTCAGGACACGTGTAATGGTTTTATAACACGAGAATAAAACACCCCTAACAAATATTTATAGTTGTAAAACTTAAGCTACTTCCTGATCTCAAAAAACAATATTTTAAAAAAATAAAAAAATATATTATTTTAATAAAAAAAATCAATAAGTTGAGAATTAAATTTAGCCTGGATTATTAGTCAACCTAGGTTTCTGAGTGGGTTTCTGAGTGGGTAGGGTTAGGGTTAGGTTAAAATCTTATACTATTTTTTTTAAACCAAACTAATTCAAACCTCAAGTGTACCGAGTTTTGGATCAACCTATCAGATCATTCCAAGTCTTATAACCAAATAAATATCTAAATTTATATATATGCCAACAAAAAATATATTTTATGAGAAAATCTAAAAAGTGTGGGGAATTTATTGTATAAAATAGATTGTAGATTTTCTCACAAAACACTACAAACTCATTGTTTACCGTGCTATTTTTTTTAATTTTTTTATTTAGCATTTATAAGGCTAAATTGTAGACCAACTTCAGCTAATTTGTTAGGAAATGGTGACATTGATATATATATATATATATATATATA
>NW_011499907.1:434436-434721 GCF_000495115.2 Populus euphratica | reverse complement strand
CGGTAACCCTTCTTCACTCTCCTCTGTATCCAATATCTTTTGTATTAATATTACAAATTTATATAAGATTCTATTTTATTATTGATAATTTTGATTTTGTTATGATTTG
This sequence comes from Populus euphratica, assembly GCF_000495115.2. Classification (NCBI taxonomy): domain Eukaryota; kingdom Viridiplantae; phylum Streptophyta; class Magnoliopsida; order Malpighiales; family Salicaceae; genus Populus; species Populus euphratica. Next base: position 434,612 of record NW_011499907.1, on the reverse strand, counting down.
CTTCTTCTTTAACTCAAGTCTGAAGACTGCCCTAAGTGGATAACTAGCAATTTTGAGGTCTTGCCGCCACGTACTGAATTTCAACATACTGGTGGATTTTTTTTTGTTAAGGATTTTTGTAAGGTCATAGGTATCGGTGCTGGTAGAGGGTAATGTAGAGCGGTGTGGAGGTTGTG
>NW_011499907.1:372021-431938 GCF_000495115.2 Populus euphratica | reverse complement strand
TCTTGAAAGTTTTGAAACCTAGCATCTCGGAGGACAGCAAGGATGGAGGTGTTTAGACCTTCTTTTGTAAGGGGTTTTATTCCGACTTGGACAAGGCCAACATGGATGTATTTATAGTTTCTGGCTAAATGTTTCTGTAAAGACTTTTGAGAGAGGAGTTGTATGGTTTCAAAGGGTTTTGTGAGCTGAATATCTCGTTCCTCAGTTTTAATAGTGAAATCTGTTTTGAAAATATCATATTTAGATTTTTGGTAAATCTGGGTTTGAGAAATTTTTGGGATTTTCTAGTCATCAATGTTTTTTGTAAAGTCTTCAATAGTTATTTCTTCACTTTGTACAATTTTCCTGCTTTCAGAATAGTCAAAAGTAGAGGAGAAGGAAGTAGAGGTAATTCTATAGAAAACAAAATCCATTGAGAAGAAAGATAAACTAGGAAACAGGCTGTAGATTATATAGATTTATTGCCCTAGAATTTTAACGGGACTTACACCATTCAGTTGCATTCACCTATTTCTAATGGTCTCTATGTTCTCTGAGAAAACTGTCTTTTATGATGCTAATTCTACCTAGATCCCAATAGGCTCTGATACCAGTATGTTTTGGACAATTTGTAAGTATTCTTCTTCAATTCTAGCAGAGGCAAGGAGAGCTACTGTTTTAGTCCGACCTCTATACCAACCTAGTCAAAGAGATTAGGAAGCAAGTTCAGAAAATTCCTCTTCTCCATCTAGCCAACCCCTTAGCCCCTAAGATCATTGAGATTGATGCCTCTGACATAGGTTATGGCAACATTCTCAAACAAATCCAAGATAACAAAGAACAAATCCTTCAATACACGTTTGCTCACTAGAATGACTGCCAGAAAAATTACTCCACTATAAAAAAGGCTTTTGTATTAATATTACAAATTTATGTAAGATTCTATTTTATTATTGATACTTTTGATTTTGTTATGATTTATGTCTGATAAGTATGCTCTGTGTTTCACCAAGGATCCTGACATTGTTGGTCTTGCTTTGTTCATTCACATCAGAAATTTATTTGTAATTTATAATTTTTGAAGTTTATTTTTGTTTATAATTTTTGCATCTTATTTCTGTTTTCATAAAATCAGTATATAGGCTGGAAACCTGTGACCCGATCTTTTAAGATCATTCTCAGGTATAACAACGCCACGTACTGAATTTCAACATACTGGTATATATATCAAATTTGCTTAAATTACAAACTAACTACATAAGAAATAAAAGTGAAGAAATTCATGCATATGGTTAAATAAAAATAGAAATTCAGAAATTTTTGAATATAAATTTCAGGGCGCAATAATTCAAGATATTATAAATAAACCAATAATGTTGAGAGTTGTATTTAATTGAAAAGAATAATATACTTTAAGGAATGGAGCCTAAATGCAAATAAAAAAAATTATAGAATATAAATACTCCTCCTCACCAAAAATTTGCATCATCTATAAGAAAGAAAATAGAGACTTTTGTATCCATTTTTGCAAAAATCAAGAGAGAAATACTAAAATTTCAAGAACCCATCCAAGATTGAAGGTTTATAAATGAAATAAACACATATGAGTAAGCGATTAACAAGAAAATTGAATAAAAAGAGAAGAAGAAGGGTCGGTTGTCATTAGAAAAGAAATGAGGGAATTGAAAATCTTCAACTGGTTGAAGATCAAAATCTTAATTCGTACTGAGTAAGGTGTTCTAAACATGATCTTAAAATTCGTTTCAAATTCGATAATGAATTGATGCCTTAATATGTATTATAAGTTAGGGTTCTTAAACATGAATTGGAGAAAAAATATTTGTTGTTAAAATTAAGTTAATTCATGTGTGGTATGTGATGGGAGGTGTGAAACCAAAATAATTTACCCATAAAATATCGTTTATGAAAGTATTGTGTGAAGGGAAGAGGGTGATGAATCTAGATAAACTTGTCTCATGATTTTTGGTGAGATTTCAGATAAAGAGATGAGATAATTACGATCAGGTTCCCTCATAAAAATTATAGATTTGGATGTTAGCTAACCAAATAAACTAGTATTTTTCAATTTGGAGCTGTAGAACTCCAGTTATAGGTTAATAACCGAGACTAAGTCATGATTGATTCTGTAGGGTAATATGACTAATTAGTTGATAAGCAATTTTGATTATTTTAGAGGCAGAACTGAGTTCTCTTTTCTCAGAGAACTTGTAGTCTCCTGTCTTAGCTTTCCAACAAGATCAATCTCACTTAAAATTGAATTCTAGAACTTAAGATATAGCTAAAAATCTGATGAATGTTCAGGCAGTAGCAATTCAATGTCTAGACAATAATGGTTAGATAGTAACAGTTGAACAATAACAGTTCAATATCTAGACAGTAATAGTTGGACAGTAACATTTGGACAATAATAGTTGGATAGTAATAATTTAATATCTAAACAGTAATGGTTGGACTGTAACAGATAGACAGTAATAGTAGGATAGTAACAGTTTAATGTCTAAATAGTAATGATTGGATAATAACAGTTGGACAGTAAAAATTTAATGTATGACAGTAACAATTGGACAATAACAGTCCAAAGTTAGAAAATAACAGTTAGACTTTCACGTAAATATTATATGTAGGAATATAAAAGAATTGAGTCAAGCGAACACTTGCACGTTGAGACACTAACTCTGAAAATATACATGATATATGTATGTATGTTATTATAAGGAAATGAACATGCATAGAAAGTAACATATGTGTAATGAATGAATATGGATTCTTTATAATAATCGACTTGAAGGAATCATAACCAAAAACTTCCTCGTGATTCAGCTAGAGTGACCAGGATTGGATCTTCTATTAGGGGAGATCACGAGACATGTGAAGCAGGTGCATAATTTTACCTTCTATTTGCACTTATGAAATTTACAGTTCTTCTAGTGAATGCAATTACAATAAATACCATGTTCAATGTAAATAAAGTTCAGCGTATTTATAAGATTAGCGATGGCTAATGGCATCTGTGATAGGATTGTTGGGAAATGAATTACAAAATCATCTATGGTTAATGGCATCCATAATAGGATTGCCGGGAAATGAATTACAAGAGTAGCTTCGGCTAATGATGTCCATGTTGTGACGCTCGGAAACGATTGATAAGACTCTATTTGTAAAGGGTATCAGTGTTTAAATGACCTGAAAAATTGATAAATATAATTGCCAAAAAATATCCAGGTTGGACTTTGTAAAGTCACCCAGTGCATGCAAATAAATAAGAGCATTCAAATTATGGATGTACAAGTTAGTGTTAATTGGGTTTAAATGATTTACAAGCAAAATATAAGTTGACTGTTAGAATTCTTATGGATGTGATAAAAAATTTATACTTCATTCGTATATATATTATCAATATAATGGTATGTTTATTTATGTAACAGGGCCATTAAAAATATCCTGGAAGATCATTAGTTTAGAACTCTACTTTATCAAGCTTATGTAAATATTTTACTTAAACATGCTAGAATTAACGTGTTTATACAGTATGCTTTTGTGTAAACCTTAATGTATTTATAAAAGTCCATCTTAACATGTAGTACATTAGTTATTTTGTAATTAACCCTTTTGAAATGTTTAAGAACACTTATTATATTGTAAATGCTATCTTTGCATGTTAATAATCCCTTTTCTTTTAAATAAATTGATTGTAGTTGATAACTTGAAAAGTTCTAAATATAAATGAAATTCTGCTGAATTTTTGATAGATTTCTAAAAAAAATACCCTTAAATTAAGAACATATGTTTTAACATTATTATTATTTTGGGTTTTTATATATTTTTATGTTGTTTAAAGCTATTTATGAATTTATCAAGGTATTTTCTAGATATTTTGAGTTAAAAATAGATTGAAAAATAAGTTTTTAATCCAAAAAACAATGAATCCTAATTTTCCAACCATTATAACAACTAAAATAGAGGAAAAGTAGACAAAAAATCATCTAACTTTTTATTTTCATAAATATTTAGAGTGGAGTTGTCTGCCAATTGGATTAAAAACATATATGTCCCATGTGCACAAGCTTTTTTTAAAAGATTAATGCATAGTAACGCTTGATTTTATTTAAAATAATAAAAAATTATCTTAAAAAAAGCTTTTTTAATATATTTTTTATATAACTTTAATTTATATTTAAACTAGTATCCTTTCTATCTTATTTTTTATTTAGCATTTTTAAATAATGGTTTTTAAATATTTTATAAGTGTTTAGCTTTTCAAGAGATTATTCTAATTCATTTATATTTTTTTATAGTATTTCTAATAAGTGAAACCTTTTTTATTATGTTTTTTCCTATGATTTTATTCAATTAATTTTATGTATATGTTTATTTCTATTATCATTTGATTAAATAAAAAAATAATTTTAATAAAAAAAGTTATTGAACACAACTAGGTAAATGATTTGTTTTGTAAAATCAAATATTTTGATTTAAATTTGTTTCTTGATTTTTTCAATTATATTTTTAGTTACTATTAATGATTTTTTTTATTTATTAACAAATAATTCTCATTTATTTGATTAAATAAGTTTATAAATTTTTTGATTTATACTTAAACAATATTTATGTAAAAAATAAGAAAGCCTTCATGGTTAATTTTTTTAATTGAAAAAAAAAATATAGCCAAAAGCAAAACATATGTCTAGTTAATTCTAAGCATTATACTATTGTTGCACAAGTAGTTTGCGATTTTTTTGTTTTCTTTAAAAATCATACAATTTTATTTTTTAATATGACATACAATAATCCTATATAAAAAGACAATTTTTTTTTTGAAAACTAATGTTATAATATTTGTTAGAAAAATGATAATATTTTACTACATTAATCATATATATCATATTGCGTTTCAACAATATTATATATATATATATATATATATATATTGTTTTTTGTGTTTTATATTCTCATATGCTTTTTCTCTAGGGTATTTTCATTTTTTTGGTAAGATTTCATTATGTTAATCATATACTCCTTATTCATTAAGTATTTCTATGCATTCTAAAAATAACATGTTTTTTTTATAGTTAATATATCTTTCATTTTTTTTGGTTTTTTGGGATTTAATTTTTTTTTTATGTGTTCATACTATTTGATAGTTTCATCTATTTAACATAAAGTTGTTTAATATTTAACACAATCAAAATATTGATATCTTCTCCTAAGTGTAAGAGTGTCAAAGTAATAACCTGATAAGACTGGGATCGAAACACAAAGAGGTTAACTATATAAATTACAAATAATAATAATAATAATAATAAGTTAAAGAGTACTTTGAGATGTAAGATTAATGTGAGGATTAAACAATGATAAAAACAAATATCAAAGTTAGATAATCCACTAATGGTATTAAAAATAAATATAATATAAACTCTTTTTATTACTCAACTAGAAATCATATACAAAGAAGGTTTCAATCGAATGATTTGTCATTAATAGCTCATTATAAATTATTAACATGATCATATTAATTATCTTATTTAAGTAACATCAAACTTTTTAATATTTTCAGGAATTCATAATGCTAACTTAAGTTAATAACAAATCAAGTTAATTTCATAGCACAGGTGTAGGTTATACCTTACGGGTGGTTGTGAAAGTGTAAAGCATTTGTTATACCAAGTGTTATACAATACAAATTTAGATTAACCATTTAACAAGTAAGGTATAAAGAATTAATAAGATAAAAATGATAAAATATGTTAATAACATGTTGTTTAGGATATAAGCATTGAAGTACATATTAAATATATATTATACTTATCTTAACACCATAAGTGAAATTTTTTCACATTGACATAATAAACTCAGCTAAACATAATGAAGAAGAGAAACATAAATAAACTAAAGGAGAACATGATTATATAAGTTTAGTAAAAAAAATTAAAGGCATAAACAAGTGATTAATAAAAGCAAAACTTATGTACTACAAAAATATAAAGAAATAGAGCAAGAATATTATTTTGATTTGACAATCAAGATGCCTAAATGCATGATAAATGCCTTCTTTTATAGGATAAAATTCAAAACTATTAATTTCATGACTAATTGTTGAGTGGATGACCACCTCTTGACTTTGTGACAATCATTGTCTTCTTTTCTGAACAAAATGTCATTAATAACATTAGAATTTGAACAGATAGTCTTCATGAATTCTAAGAAATTGTCTTAACTTTCCAATAAAAAAAGAATCGATGCATTTGGACTTCTAGAACTCGAGATATGAAATGAACACTAAATAGTGTCTAGGCTGCATGACATATTCCAACTTCTTCGTTATTGCTACAATTTAAACTTGAAAACATTCTTTTTTAATCTTGGATTCTTCGTGAAAGTTTTAAGTCCATGTCTTAACTTTCAATCCATGCAGACTAGACTTAAATCCAAATTTTACATCTCCATTTATGATCTAATAACTGAATGGTGTTTCAGTTTTAATTCAACCAACATCTCTTTTCTAAGTTTATCTCTCTTTTTGTCTTCTTACTTTCAGTAGTAAAACTCATCAATCAGTTCTTTAATTTATGTGATAGGCTTGTATTTTAAATGAACATTTATCATAAATTAAAGGTATCTTATATTATTACACTTGTTATTATAAAACAAGCTTTAGTTAAGGAGTTATTAATACTTTAAATGCAAAATGATAATATAAAACCTATATAAAAATATACTTTTAAATACTCAATATTTATCGTAGAGACATCTCAATCTTTTTTTGGAAGAATATCCAAATGAAAAACAAAAGTTATTACGTTAAACGATGACAAACTTTAGGATTCAATCACAATGATGACTCAACCTTAGTGTAAAAACTTATCTAAATAAAACACTTTCATTAAGAGGTGATTACCCTCAAAATGAAAATAAAATGTTCTCATTAAAAGATCACTATCATCAAAATTAAAATAAAATGATCTTGTTAAGAGGATTCATCATAAATGAAAGGATCAATTTAAAATTCATCTAAATGAACTTTGTTTTCTTTTTCTTTTTTCATGACAATAAAATAGCATTATCGAGAGGTGACAACCTTCAATATAAAAATTAAATGGATCAAATTTTTAAGAGATTAATCTTAACATGAAATAAAATTATTTTAATTGGATAATATAGTTTGATTTACTTGATTATAAGATTTTACCATGAACCTTTTAATTTGTAAGGTTAAAACTTTTTCGTAGCATGGCTTGCAATCTCCTATCATAGTAGGAGATTGAAATTTTTAATGGCATGATTGATTTCCTAGTGAAAAGGTTGACTTTCTAATTATAGACTTGATTTACTAATTTACAAGGTTAATTTTTTTATGATAGAGTTGACTTTTTAATGGTAGGCTTGACTTTATAAAAAAATCAATTAGGAAGAGAGAGAGAAAAAACTTTAATCAACCAATTTAACTCATCAAATCCACGATTTAGGTCATGAAATTAAAATAATTTAAAAAAAAATTAAAAAAATTAAGAAGTTGAATCTCCAGTAAATCTAATATTAAAGGATTTATCTAAAATTAAAAACTAAATTAAAAAAGACACAAGAAAACTCGAGCAAACCCAGATTATTTAACATAACTTGTGATTCAAGACATGAGATGAAAATAATTTCATAGAAAATAAGCTAAAATAAATTATAGAGTTTAATTCTCAATCAATCTATTATTGAAAAATAAATTGAAAGAAAATCAATTAAAAAAACTTGAGTTAATCGAGTTAACACGTTAAACTAGTATATAGATCATTAGATTAAAATAACTTTCTAGAAATTAATTTATAAAATTAAATAATTAAATAATTAATAAATTTAATGATATATGATAATATTAAAAAAATTATTATAATGAATAATATTTTGTACAATGAAAAGCCCTCATTTGTTTTATAATATAAAATATTTGAAAGTAGAGATGTTATGCTCAAGCTATAAATTAAGCCTTACCTGCCCAATTCATTGTATAATGTTTCTGTAATTAAAAGGATATGATGGCATCATCATCGCAATTAAAGCTTTTAGCAAGTTAATGTCTGAAAAGGAACCCTGAAAATGATTTGATATATCTGCAGAAAGCACGTCATCTCCATAGATGGATATAATTAATGCAAAAGAACACCCACTAATTTTCGTCATGTTCTAATTAAGATCACTAGACAATAAGAACAAAAAAAAAACAAAAAAATCTTTCTTTTTCTTAAACCAAAAATGCCCCGAGGAAAATCCTGCCTCAAATTGGCTCTTCGTTTTCTTCACAGTAGTAGTGGATCATATTATTTTTTATGTTTAAGTATCTAAGTCTTGTATTTAGATTTATGTGGTTACTTGTTGGTTATTTATTGTCCTTACTCGTCGTGATTTTTAATGATTGACTATGTATGTACGAACCAATTCTTCTATAGGCCGTTCATATTTTAAAAGTTAAGAAATTGTTTTTGTCATCCCATGTTATTCAAAAGATCATCAATTTGTTATAATTCCCATAATTATATATGTTATTTGAATATATTTAAGTATTAATGACAATGACAATTTCATTTCGAAATAAAAAGGGGAGACACTTGTTTATATATCCTTATATATTATACCTTTTCAATTTTAGCCTTCTAAATAAAAAATATATTAGTTTAAGATGAAATTGGCTATAATTTTATCTTATATCCTTGCACTTTTACGCAATTTCAAGTTATCAACGATAACTTTCTTAATTAATATATTTACTGAAATTTTACTTTCATAATTCTTTTATGGTATCAACTAATTATTATTAAGTAGATATCAAATGAATTGATATCTAATTTAAATATGCTTAGTTCTAGAATATAATGTTTAATTTTTAACAAGAAAAATTACACTCTAAATATCACTATAAAGAGTATAATTTTCATTCTCTTTACCTAGTTTTTTGAAGAAACTTTGTAATTATATCATCTTATTTCGAGCTTCAGTTACATGTATATACTCAGTCTCTTTAGTTAAGAGAGCAACAATTATTTTTAGTTTCAAAACCTAACACACAGTTATATTACCTAGAGTATATATGAATCATGTAATGTCTTTTCTGTTATTAATGTCACCATTAAATAAACATTCACGTAACCTTAAACTTTTAAGTCTATACTTTTAAAATAACAAAATTGAGATATCTTAAAATCCATTTAACTATTTTCTAATGTTGTTTACTTGAATTATTCATGTTTCTACTTACAATTCCCACTTCTTATTCAATTTTTGGTTTTGTTTATACCATAACATACATAAAATATATGATTATTGATGCATGAGGAACTTTACTCATATAGTTCTTTTTCTTTTTTGTCTTTAATGATTGTTTTTAGGTATGAAATGACTAGCTAATAGAGTGATTAATGGTTTTGCTCTATCCATGCTAAATCCATGGAGCATCTTTCTCGTATATGTTTTTTTATGAAAACTTAAAGATACCATTACTTTCATCTCTTGTTATTCTTATACCAAGAATTTGTTTAATTACTTCTAAATATTTCATTTTAAATTGTTTTAACAACTACATTTTTAGTTTATTCATTTCATCGAGGCTAAATCCTACAATGAGCATATCATCTATACATAAAGTTCTTTACATAGCAACAATGATTTTCATTTAGTCATCTAAACTATTTTCTGCTTATAACACTATCAAATTTCTTATACCATTATCTAGGAGTTTGTTTTAAACCACACAAGCTCTCTTTTAGTCTTCAAACTAGATTCTTTTTTCTTTTTACTAAAAATCCTTTTTGCTTCTTCATGTAGATATTTTTTTTAATTCTCATGAAGAAAATCTTATGCATTTAGAATTCGTAGTATCAATCTCATGGTTATTAGGTTCACTATTAGAGAAAATATATTTATATAAGTGATACTATTTTTTTATTGAAATCCTTTCAAAAAAACTTTATCCATGAATCGTTAATGACCATCATATTCATTCTTCACCTTATAAACCCATTTATTGTGCAAAAGCCATATATGCTGAAGGAAGTTCAACTGGCTCTTATGTCTAATTCCCTAATAAGAAATTCATTTTATATTTCATAATTAACTCCTACTTTCTTGATTATTCAACTTGTAAGTATTTGTCATACTTTCTAATTCATTATTATTTGTCAACATTATTTGTCAATTTTATAGATTTTTGATAGTCCTAGAAGACTTTCTGACAATCATTGCTAATGTATGTGGCTTCACTTACGGACTAATATTTTCTTTATCATAATTAATTTTCTATACAATACTCTCTACAATATCATCCATGTCAACTTTTATAATTGACTTTATTTCTTGAAGGATCAAATACTTTAGATATTTTTTTTTTAGAAAATAAACTTACACTTTCCTATTTGAATCATTGATGAAGGTGATATAATACCTTAAGCCTCTAAAGGATGGAACAAGAAAATACCTTAAGCCTCTAAAGGATGGAACAAGAAAATAACCCAATAAATCAATATATACTAGCTCTAATTTCTAAGGTTTTTGAGATTTACCATTCTTTAGAAAATTAACATTTTATTGTTTCCTAAAATGCAACCTTTATATGATTAAATTCAACTCCTCTATATTGATCAAATTCAACTAACTTTAATAATATAGTTGAGCATCTTAATTTTTTTTTCACTGATATGATCGAGTTTGTAGTGCCATATTCAGCTTAATTTTTTTTGCTTCAGTGATAGAATTGGTACTTTTTAATCCTTATGTAATATACAAAGTATAATTTTTGTTTCATTGGGCTAAAGTCATTTCTCCCTTAGAAACCTTCCATGTATCTCTCATAAAATTTATTGAATGACCATTATCATTCAGTTATCCTATAGATATCAAGTTCTTTAATTAAAGAACATGTCTCAACTAATCCAAATTCCATATAGAACCATTTAGCAATTTGATTTTCACGTCTCTTGTGCTTATAATATTCAATGATTCTCCACCAACTATGTAGACTATACTATAATCATTGGTGATATAATTGGTAATATAGAATGAAGTGCTTGAGTCAATAACTAAATCATCTACTGTGCAATGGAAAAAAAAAAAAAAGAATCCAAGCTTCATGCACCTCTTTAGTAACAACATCTTTATAATTAGTCTTGACTTTTTTTGGACTTGTGTAATCCCTCATGAGATGAGATGACCGATCTTACTATAATTCCAACTGACACCTTTTATCCTTAGGTTTATACTTGTTTTTACTCCTAAATATGGATCTTAAATTACTTTTTATTTGAGATTTTATTATATCTTTATCTTTTTTCTTAAGGTTTTAAGAAACATAAGAAATCAAAATTTCACCTACATCATTCCTTCTAACTTCTTCACCAAGAATTAAATCTCGGATGTAATTATCTATTTTTTGATAAATTTACTCACAACTATTCTTATAGCTTTCCAAGTGTTTAAGAGTGAAGGCAACAAGATCAATGTTTGTATCTTATCATCAACTTAATTTTAATAGATGATACTTAATTTGTAATGATGTTAAAGTTATTCAAGTGTTGTAAGATGGATATTTTTAATGTCACCTTTAAATTTAATAACTTTATCATTAGATATACCTTGTTATTTACTGATGGTTTTTCATATCCACTGAATAAGTTGTTATTAGATTTGTAATAGTATTTACTTGATGAAATTGTGAACAACCTTACATTAAGAATAATCAGATGAAGCCTAAAATTTTTATATAAAAAGAAACCATTCTTCCTTCTTTATTTTTTATTAGCTTTTTCCCTAACAAAAAAAAAAAGATAAAGTTTCTTCCTATAAAGGTAATCTTTGAACTACATTCTCCAATAACCAAAATTTATGCCATCGAATTTCTTTATTATAGAATACTTCTTCTCTATACATTTCTTTCCCTTCCACTAACTTTAAGCATATGTTTAGATAAATCAAAATACATTTCTTTCCCTTTCACTAACTTTAAGCATATGTTTAGATAAATCAAAATACATTTCTTTCCCTTTCACTAACTTTAAGCATATGTTTAGATAAATCAAAATACATTTCTTTCCCTTTCACTAACTTTAAGCATATGTTTAGATAAATCAAACTCCATAATTGTATCTAGAATAAATAAATTAATTGAAAAAAAATCTGAAATAATCCAAATCAAACTTCAAGCATATGAGATATACATAAAATAAATTTGACCTTATTAATAGTTCACGTTCACTAATAGCACTAGCTCCAGGTACTCTCAAAAGCACCAAAATATTAGCCCAAATAGAGATGACATGTAAGACACATAGTAGATGACTAGAGCTTATAATGATATGTTAGCATGATTGAACATGTTCAAATAACATGGCAAATAAAATATGTTGATTGCTAATTTAATGGTTATATGTTTATTAATTAAATGAGATAAGACTAAAATAGTATAGATTATCCAGTGAAGAAAAAGAGTTGATGTGTAACTGACGTGTCATGCACATTTAGAACGTGTTGGCTTAATTAAGAATGACAAGTGTGTATAACTTTGATCTGAGTTATGAAAATAATTTTTGCTATTATGCTTATCTTGGCCTTCATAATGGTATATTCAAAACATATTTTTGAACACTTTGGATATTAGGTAAAGATTAAAAAAAAAAACATTATTTTTTATACTAATTATTTGTTAGGACTCATAACATGTGTTCAGAATTAAAAACATATAATTTAATATGATTTAACAATTTATCTATATCCACATAACCATTGATTCACTAAAAACAAAAGGAGTTGAAAATTACACTCAACTCAACTTAGTAAAACATATATAACTTTCACCTCACTTCTCTATCATTTAGTGTTTCTTGCTATGTGTATTGTCACACTTATGTGGCATCGCGACTATCGTCCGCCACTCATAAATATGTGTAAATCTATCTGATAAAATATGAAGAGACAATGAACTATTGTCTCTAATAAGTAAAATATAGATCGGGAGTCGTCATTTAGTATTTTGGTCACTTAGAACCCTAACTGGTCTAAAAGATGGGGTACGGAAAATGGTTGCGTAAAGGAAACGCATTAGCACCCAAAATACATCATATTTAAGGTAAGCTGTATTTTTTTTATGGTCTGATGAAAAATCTAATCAAGTTAATAAAAAAAAGTTGAATATGTTTTATATATAAATTCATAATCCCTGGTATTAAAACCAAACAAAAATATTTTTTTCAATTTATTGAAATCTTGGTCAATGTTCTCTTGACTTCAATAAACTAGTTATTAAAGCCAAAATATATACTAAAATATTTTTTTTCTTGGTGTATGAGAAACAACACAATGTGATTTTTTTTCACTTTTCAGATACCTAGCCATATGAAAAAAAAACCATTTTTTCTTTTATATGTTTTTTTCTTTTTATTTCGAAAATGGGCTGGACCCAGCCCAAATTAGTGGGCTAGGCCAGATTCGGCCCAAAACCAAAAGGGTTGGTTACTGTGCATAAGTAGAGTAACCATTCTCATTCTCATTTGCTGTAGAACGTAAATTATTCATGTTTTGCATGCAAATAAAGGCAAGGGCAAAGCAAAAATGAAATAAACAGGGTAGCAGGAGGTTACCTGGAGGTGGTGCAGCCTGAGTGTGGATGTTAGCGGCGGTGATGGCGCGGTGATAGTGGCAGCCTCTCCTTTGTTTTCTCTTTTTCTCTACTTCTTCGTCTGTCTTTTTCGTTTCTATCCTTTCCCTTTCTACTTTCTTTTTTTTTCTTTTTTATTCATCTTTTCTCCTCTTCTTCTTCCTTTTTTCTCTTTCCTTTTCTTTTCCTCTATTTTTTTTATTGATCTTTCTCTTCCTCTGTTTTCTTTTTGTTCTTCTCTTCTTCTGTTTTTTCCTCTGTGTTTTTTTTTTATCCCCCCTATCTTTTGTCTCTCCTGTGTTTTAGAAGGGAGAAAAACAGACCGACACCCCTGCCTAGTTAATGGCACAGAAGTGTAAGGTGGGTGGGGTGGCCATTATTCAGCTGCCTCTCTACCACCCTAGGAACACCTCTCCTCCCCTAACTCTAACACATGAAAAGCTGTGCAGGATGAGGGGTCCTTGGTTGGCATCTTTTTGGGTCATTGAGGGAAGAGAAGGCGATAAGAAACAAGGGAAGAAAAATCTTCTTCTTCCCTTGCTTCGCTCATCCAGGGAAGAAGAAGACTCATAGTGCTGTTCAAAAAGAAATTGTTTCAGTCTTTTTTTCTTTTGAATGAATAGTAGATGAAAAAATGTCATTTTGGACAAAACACTTCGTTTCATTAAAAAAAAATGACAAAAACATGTCAATATCCAAATCAGTCTTCAATTTATGATTTGTTCAATCAAGTCCTTAATTACAATTTTGATTTTTAAAAAATCAATTCAACTGCATCCCTACCAAATTCAATCCTCAACCTTAAAGTTGGCTTCCTTCTCTAAATTGATCATTGGTCTCTGATTTATGCAATTTGATCCTTAATTAACCAATAAACTTTTAATTTCTTAAATGTGGCCCTTGACTCAATTATAATTACAGCCCCTTTATTTACACGTCTTTTCCAGATTGGTTCTTGGATTCGGACTACTTTAATTAAATCTCTACTTGACTATCAAACTTCAATATTTATGCAACTAAACCTCTGATTTGACCAAATTAACTCTCAAAAATATAATTTGACCCTATAATTTTAATTTCTTCCAATTAAAGCCTAAATTGACTTCAAAATCAATTTTCTTGCAATGAAACCCTTCATAAATTCAATTAAATCTTTAATAAAATTTAATTGAGTCCATAAATATCTGATCTTGGACTTTTCTTCCTCAAATTGAATTTTCTTTGTTAACAATGCTCTTATCAGTTAACGATATTTTGTCAAATTTCAAACCTTGTATTTTTAAACTTAACCAATTTTTAGTCATTTTCATGGTGGTTTTGCATCCTTTTTTCATTGTTTGAACATATTTTTTATTTATTTTCTTCTTTTTTATGTGGGGATCCAAAAATAGATTACAACATGTATATCGCTTTTACAAACCCTTCTATTTATATGTGAAATAGGAAATACATACCATCATTCTTTCCTTTTGATTTGGTAGAATCCCCAAATGTATTACCTAAAAGTCACCAATCTCATCCTTGAACATCATCCATTCATTTTCAATTTGATTTGTAATTGGTATTGAGCCTACTTTGTCTTCAATTATAACAACATTATTTTTTTTTGGTATTCTATTAATTTAAAGAGGTATTTTTTGTCAATTAATATTGAAATTACTCTTTGGGTACTTTATCCTTAATTTTAACAAATTTAATGAAAAAAAGGTATATTAGAAACCAAATATTAAAATTGAATGATTTTTTTTAGATTTATAATTGAAAAGGGGTGTAAGGGTATCAATAGTTTTTTATGAAATATATATATAAACACCACATGATAAATTTAAGTTCCAAAAGTTAGACTTTTCAAACTAAAGCTCAAATGATTTAAGTCCATTTACAAAAATATTAAATAATTAGAGTTCATCCGAATTTAAATGAAGGAACAAGTCTATAGATTATCATTGTTATTTAAATGAAGGAACACCACTCATGTTCTTACAAAACACTATTCATTCACTATGATTTTTTCATTTTTTTGGTCCCTATTTTACAAGGTTTGCAATAGGATAACTAAAATTTATTTATTTTCAATCTTATTATTTGAAGTTATGTTTTCATAGTTTTATTCACTCAAATATGTTTGAATATGCTTTTTCTCTTACCTAATATGTTATTAAATGATCCAATGTTAAATTACCGATCAATTTTACACTAAACCTAATATGTTTTCATAGTTTTTTTTTTAATGAGAGATAAATGACCAAATTTTATATAAAGAAAGAAATAAAGGATTGTTTTTCCATAAAAAGCGCTTGAAAGCTCCATTTGACTCCTTAACTTTTAATTTTTAATTTTTTATCTTTTGTACCTCTTCTTTTAGGTTATTATATTTTGATCCTAAACATCATTTTTATGGCATTCTGGTCCTTGAAAGTTAAGAGAGGAGAAAGTTGCAGAAAAAGAGAAGAAGTTGAGGATAAAGAAAGCTTATTGGTGACTAGCATTTTTACTATTTAAAAATCATTATTCCACTCTTATAAAATACTATTCATACATTGTGTATTTTTACCTAATTTGTTCATTTTGTTCCTTGTATTATATGAGGTGCACAATTTAGTAAATAAACTTTACTTATTTGCAATAACATCATTTTGTAGTTATGTTTTCATGATTTTATCTGCATAAATATTTTTTGATATGTTTTTCCTTACTTATTTGATGTGTCGTTAAATATTCCAACATTAAATTAATGATCAATTTTATAAAATAGAGTTTTAGCTATATCTTTAAAAACAAATTGAGAGAAAGATGATCAAAACTTATGTAAAGGAAGAAATAAAGGACTTTTCCATAAAAGGCGTGCAAAAGTTTCATTGATTCCTCAAGTTTTATTTTTTTTTTCATATATGTCCCTATTGTTTTAGGTTATTGCATTTTGATTATAAATTTTATTTTTCTTATATTTATATCCATAGAAGTTGAGAGAGGAGAGATAAAGTTATTAGAGAAGCTGGGGAGTGAGAAAGCTCTTGTATGGCTGAATTATAAGCACCAATAATATTGATTTTGGTGTTAATAGATTCAACTTTAAAAGAAAACTTAAATGGAAATAGTTTTCACCTTCAATAAAAATAGTTTTATTTTTAAGTTTTTAAGCCGATTAAAATATGTTTAGATATCTATAAGATGTTTTTTTTACATGTTTTGGAGTGAAAAAATGGAAAATTTAGATTTTTATCATCACTGGAAACAAGTTCTATATTTAAAAAATTAAACTAGATGACAACTAGTCATTTATTTGTCTTTGTTTATAATTTAAAATGAGACAAATGATGTGTCACCTCCATGACTTAAAAAAAACAAAGAATGAGACATAAGCTTATTTGTAAAATGCCAAGTACATGAGCTTGATCTTCCCATGCTTAGAGCACTTAACCCTCTCTCTTGTTTTTTATTTAATTATTTTGTTTTAAAATAAAAGATTCTTAATTAAGATTATTACAATAAAATTTAAAAATTCAACCAATTAAGCTTTACTATTCAAATAAGATTTGAGCTTTAATGGTAATATTATTAATTAAATTATATAAATTTATATATAAATATAATATGTATAATGTTTTTAAAAATTACTTATGAATATGCAATGGAAAAATATTTTTTTATGTTAATATTTTTATATAATTGTGTAATATTAATCGTTGTCTTATTTTTTTTATTGTTAAGTCAAAATTATCATGACATGATCTTTTTTTCAAATGAAATCTTGACTATTTTTTCTCTATAATTTAAATTATTTTAATTTTTAAAAATATATAAACTAGCTACTTTATAATTAACATAGAAATAGGTTTTGAATGAGAGTAATAGGAGTAGGTGGGTACATTACTAATTATACAAAAACAAAAACTAAAATAACTCAGACATTTCTTATACACACATGCACTCACATTTTACTGTAGATTCACACGATACAATTATTATTTTACCCTTAGTTGACAAACTCACAAAGCTTAAGTTTAGGGGTAGAAAGGTATTTTTCATTGAACCTATTAGTCATTATAGGAAAGAAGAGGATTAATCAATATTTTTATATCTTTTATCCATAATATAATTATTCAATGACCCTTAAAGGAAAAAAAATCATTTTCCTTAGGTCAAAGGGCTTTAGGGGTTTTTTTAAATTTGTTGTTAAGTGAAGTTACTTAGATGCCCTTATAAATAATCTTTCTTAACTTTGAATGCAAGGGTACCATAGTTATTTATTATTATTATTATTCTCATACGGGGTTTAAGGCGATTAGCAAGCGCTAGTAAGTAGCCATCACCCGCGCCCTTTGATTAACACATGTAGTGTCAAAACAATTTTGAATAATGTCATTAGGAACAATGTTTGATGCACCTCATTGCACCCGTCATGCAGTGAGGCGCGTGCAGTAAAAAGACAGACATTTGAGCTTTGCAACATATTTTTTCTTCCCTCTCTTCCCTTCTAGAAAAATATGCCGGCCATTGAAAAAAAAAACATAAAGAAGTCTAGTTATTTATTGAGTTAATTTTTTTTCTTAATTTTATCCATTCATATTTGATTTTTATATCATATTTGGTCTTGAATCTTTATTGATTTTTTTTTCAATTTCATCGCTTGACATTTGGTTTTTATTTCAAATTTGATTCTCAGTATGTAATTGTTATTTCTAGTTTTTCTTATCTTTTTCTTAATTGAAATTATTTTTCAATTTCATCCCTTATTATGATTTGTTTATGTCAAATTTGGTTCTCTTTATTATCAAATCTACCCTTTCTTTTCTTTTCTTTTTTTAGTTTCTTTTTTCAAATGTATCCCTAATTATTTTGGTTGGTTGGGAATTTTACATTGTTATTTTTTTAGGTTTTCCTTTTATGTTATGATCCAGCCTATGATCTGTGTCATAAATTCTAAAAATTGAATTAAGTTGGCTTTGATCATTTTTTATTTTTTTATTAATTTCATCCATTATCATTAGACTAGTTTAAGAATTGAGCTTCATGATTTTATTTAGTATGCTTTCTATGAATTCATCCTAGTCCCACGACTAGGTTATAGATTATGTTTGATTTTTTCTAAAGTCGAATGATAAAGAAATTTTATGTTCGGTTCTTTCAGAGGATGTATTTTTTAGAATTCATTTATGTCATAACTTAGACTGAGGTCGATCTCTTCTTTTTTTTAATTTTTTCATTCTTCACATTTTTTTTATTTTTCTTTCTATGCAGTCATCCCATTCTAATTTAATTTTTACTTTATTAACAAATAAGATCATTAAGATATTTTTGAATTATTTTAAATATATATTTTTATAATATTGACAAGAGTTTATCTTTGGCATTGAATCATTACTATTTTTTCTCCACTTTATTTGTTGTCCGTGTATTATTTTCTAATAATATTATTAAATTTATTAAATTTATTAAATTCATTCAAATAAATAACTACAGCTATAGAGTGGTGTTAGCTAAGTTATTGTGGTTGAAAGGTAGCAATAATAGCATTATTGTGGTATTGATAGAGTTTTAGTGGTTGAAATAACAATGAGGATGATCATCCATAAAATACTTTGTTAAATTTCATGAATTGAAAGTATATTTGATCAAATAAATTAAGTTTAAATGTCAATTATAAAAAAAAATTTAATCTGTACTGTCATTCTTATAAAATACATTTTTAGAAAATAAACATGGAAAAATATATAAAAAATATTTTATACAGAACAAATGATACAATCATTTTTTTTGTTAGCATTTATTTTAAATATTTTTTAAAGTGTTTTTTACTTGAAAATATATTAAAATAATATATTTTTATTTTTAAAAAATATTTTTTATGTAACACATTAAAAAAATATAAAAAATTTATTCTTAAAGAATAAAATTTACTAGCACCGAATATGAAGCAGCTTTGGTGATCTATCATTCTATCAAATGAGCCTATGCATTGCATTTAATCAAACGAGCCCAACCCAAATATTCAAGAACATCAAGCCTAAATAATGAGCCGTTTGAGGTTCACAAGTAGGATCCTACAAAACTTATGTTAAGACCCCAAACACACAAAGGATAGACAAAACTTAGCCCATAGTAGTTTATTGGAACACGTTCATGGATCCTTCAACTTCGACATTTAAAGTTTGCTTCCGAGAAATTTGGACAGGAGAGGAGGAGGGAGGATGGGAAAATACTCATCTTTCTTGTTTGGAAAATAACTTAAAGACATTTGAGAGATTTTTATTTTTCTTATTAGAAAAAGAGATGGGAAATAATACCTTTTTAGTTGGCGGAGAAGGGATGGAATCACAATTAAGGTTGAAAATGTTTCTTTGTAATAAAAAATTTTAAAAACAAATACACACACACACCATTCTCCTCCCCTTCTTTCCCCCACCTTCTCATTCATTTATTTTCCAAATGATGAAGTCATGAAAAACTTTAGATTGGGTATAGGCTTTCCATGCCTAGGGACTGACATGCAAAACAAATGCCCTATCATAATGGGGAGCTTTATGTTAGTAAATACAGAAAGGATGAAATGTATATGTAAAAAGAGAAAATGTGATAGGGACAACAATGTTCTAAGTGAACTAAGAGTAATGGAGTCGAGTAAGCTTATTTGAGTCTTTTTTTTTATCCGATGACCTGTAGAATTTATAGATACCAAAGGTTATATAAGTTTATCTAATACAGAGGAAAAAATAATGGGAGAAATTTGTTCTCCTAGAAAATAAAGTCATTAGATATTGTGTCATGCTTATCAGATAAGTTGGTGCTTAATAGTAAATTATTAATGGAAAGAGAGGATATGATAAGATAGTTGGTGTCTAGTTAAGCTTAAAAATAACCCTTAATGAAAAGGTTGGCTTCAGATAGTTTTAGCGAGATAGAGATGGTCATTACAGGCTAGGTGTACGGTTTAGTTGGGCTTGTAGATGAGAGTTTGGTTGTAAAATGAGAAGGTTTGGTTGGGACAAAAGGAGAAGGTTAGGCTGGGTCTAAAATTAGGCTCAGGTGAGCTGAAATTAAGGAATAAATTGAAGAGTTCTTGGATTCGAGACTACAATGGATAAAAGGAAAATTACGTTAGAGATATGTAACACACGCCCCTTCCAGAGACTTGTGTGGTGTGATACGAGCTCAAATGGCGGTGTTCTTTCGTTTCATCTCAATCATCTAATTGGAACCTGCATAATGATGGGTTGCATGCATACGAAGGATACATGTTGGTGCTCCAGTGGCACGTACTTTTTTCCTTTCTTTTGAGTTGTGAGGGTTTACCTCAATTCCTTAGAGAAAGACCTTTCTGTTTCGGAGCAGCTCGGGCTCTATTCTGACTACCATGGAGTAGTGTTGCAAGCATGGAACAAATGTGGCAATGATGCTGTTAGGGGTTTGGCTGAAGTTAGGGAAGAATCCATCAGTTTCAATAAAAATACTTGTAGCTCATATTAATGGTGTGCAGCGTTGCTTGGATAATGACCCATCTGATTCTTTGGCTGCTTTTGAGAAGTAGCTGCCACGAGAGTATAATGTTGTGCTTCAACAGGAGGAGATGTTGTGGTACCAAAAGTCAAGGGAAAAGGGATGAGATATGGGGACAGGAATACAAAATTTTTCCACACTCTGACAACTACCCGCTGGAAAACAAATTGTGTTCATGGTTTGTTCCTGTCTACTGGGGAGTTTTGCACGCATGATGTTATTTTAAAAGTGGAAGCTCTCTGCTACTTCAAATCCCTCTTCTATTCTTCTGAAGCTTCGGAATCTACGAACATGGGGCTATATAATTTGCCTACTTTGTCAAATGAGGGCGTTGATATTGTCTCCTCAAACCAGTCATTAAGAATAAAGCCTACGTAGCTTTGTTGAGCATGTGTCCCTTTAAATCTTCGGGGATTGATGGATTTCAACCTTTTCTTTTTCAAAACCTTCTGGGATATTGTGGGGAATAATGTGTGGAGGCTGGTTAAGGATGCTTTCAGTAACAGAAGTTTTGATAGGAGTTTAGCGGAAACACTAATTGTTTTGATCCCTAAAAAGGATCACCCTACCACAATGAAACACTTCAGACCGATTAGTTTATGTAAGGTATTATATAAGCTTATCACGAAGGTGTTAGTGAACAAACTTCGGCCTTTTTTGGATAGTCTTATTGGTCCGTTATAGAGTAGTTTCATTCCTGGTAGAGGAGCTTCGAGAATTTCTCCTTTTTTTTTTTTGGCAGATGATATTTTGCTTTTTAGTAAAGCAAAAAATTCCCAAGTAAGATAGATTATGTAAGGCTTATCTAAATTTTATATGGCTTCAGGACTTAAAGTTAATGTTGAGAAGGTCCAGGTTGGGTGTTCTAAGCTTGTAAGGAGAAGAAAAAATGATAGATTCACCCAACTTTCATCAATCAGGATGGCCACTAGTCTTGGGAAATATCTGGGGTTTCATTTAATTCAAGGACGAGTTCAAAGTACTGATTTAAATTTTGTTATTGATTAGACCTCAAGAAGGTTGGCAGATTGGAAAGGGAATTGTTGAGCAAAGCTGGGAAAATAACTCTTGTTAAGTCGGTTGCTATTGCGATTCCAGTTTATCATATGCAAAACTATTGATTTCCTCAGTCTGTTTATGCTTGTATTGATAAAATGGTTCATACTTTTTATTTGGAGCAATAATGACTCTCGCAGAGGTATTCATCTGGTGAATTGGACTCTAGTGTCTTGCTCTTTAGAAGAAACGGGGGTCTTCGTGTTCGGGACTCAGGATTGTCAAATGTTTATTTTTTAGGCAAGCTAATTTAGCACATATTCAATAGCCCGAATAAGCTGTGGTTTGGTGTCCTCAAGCATAAATACTTGAAAAAGACTAATCTATTCCATCAATCCTTATCTACAAGCTCGGTTTCTTTTACTTGGGTTCTGGAGATGGTTTTTTTATGGTATGATAGGTGGCTTGATGAAGGTTTGTTAGCTGAATTAATCCCAACAGTACATGTATCGGACACTGATTTGAGGGTAAAGGATGTTTGGTTCAATGGCTCCGGGAATTTTGACAACTAATGATTGTTCTTCCTCTGAAGATAAGGGGCTGATTGTTATCTATTCCAATTCCATCTAACACAAACTTTAAGAGATTCTGTAGCTTGGAGTTCTTCTTCTGCAGGTGTATATGAACCCAAGGCTGTTTATACTTAGCTGTTACATCACTACAGAGAGACAAGGTCTGATGTTAAATGGGGATGGTTGATTCAGCTTAATTGTCCAGAGAAGATTAGGATGTTGATCTGGCTTGTTTTGCGTAAAGCATACCTACTAATCACCTTCGTTATACTCGTCAGTTATCTACTTCAGCTGGTTGTATGTGCTGCCAAATGGCTGATGAGACAGTGCTCTATTGCTTGTGGGATTGTGGTGCAGCGATGAGTTTTTGGAGCAAAGTAGGTTTGAATAACAGGCTTGGGTTTTTGCTTCTTCCCCGAATGCTCATTTGTTCATGTGTACTCTTTGGTGGACATGGCGTTGGAGAAGCATTATCTCCATTGGGTAAGTTTATGATGGCAATGAATGGCTCCTTAGGAACATCTACAGCTTGACAGATGACTGCAGTTCATCCTGGAAAGTTATTGATGATGATCTGCATACGCCTCTTTAAATGTCATGGCAACGTCTAAATGAAGATTTTGTTAAGCTGGATATGGATGTTAGTTCCCTAAGAACCCCAGAGAGAACTGGTTTTGGTAGCTTGATTCATTCGGCAGCAGGTTCCTTTGTGATAGGGTTTTTTGGCTTCACTGGGATTAAAGGCAATCTTTTGCAAGAAGCATCAAAGCATGGGTTATAACAAAACAAAGTTGCAATTGGATCCCCCATCTATTCCATATTACTCTATTAGCCCCTGCCTTAATTTTTCTAGGGTTTGAAGAACTCTATCTCATCGAGTATAGATCAAGCCGACTCTGATATTGCTTGTAAAGATAAAGATCAGGTTGTTGTGATGTTTCTCTAAATAATCCAAGTATAGTTTGAATCTGGTTGTCTAACCCATATACTAGGATTTGCTGAAATTCACCATCCTTGGTAAAAACCATTGTTTTTAAACCTGACTTGATCCAAGGCCCGAGTTCCGGGTTTTGACTGGGTCACCTAAGTCAATTTTTTAAAAAAAAATCAAAACAACTTGTTTTAGTAAAAAAAAGAAAAAAAAGTTAACGGGTTGTAACCCGGTTTTTAACTGAGTTACTAGGTCACCCTAGGTTTTTCCTTACCTTATTTTTTCTTAAACCCAGCTTAGTTCCATCCCCAAGTCGACTCGTCAAGCAGGCCGGGTTTCAAAACTATAATAAAAACAACTTGTGTAATAAAAGTAACATTAATATGTTTTTTATATGTCAAAGATAAAGATAATGGGGCATGGGTTTTAAAAGGAGCATCAGGGATAGGCTATTGTATTTTATATATAACAAGGCTCTCATGTTAAAAGTAGAGTTAATATTAAAGTTTAGTAGCAATTTATTGATATAATTATTTGATTAAATCAATTACAACACTTTGAATGGTCTAGCATCCGCAATATATGATTGGTTTTCACAAGACATCGTTTAAGTCTAATTTGTATCATGAAATAATTTTCAATATTAAATGCATCATGATACTTATGTAAATCAGCTCGAAATTTACTTTTATCTTTTTATAAATCTGGACACTACTAGGATTAAGTTTATAAAGTGGAGTACCTAATAAAGAATCATTATTTTTAAATTGAAATCTAAAAGGGATCTTGAAAGGGACTTAATGTTTTGTCGACCAACTCTTTATAAACAACTCATAATCTTACATTATAGTATAGGTTAGGTCAAGAGTAAAAGCACCTATGAGCCTGGTTTTTTCTAAAATTATCATTCAAATCTTTATAAAATTTTATGTAAAGTTATGGCTTTATTTTTTTATGGCACATCTTATTATGTAATTGTTAAATTGTGTTATATACTTATTCATAGACTTGATTTCTTGTCTTAGATTGTTCTATTGGTCTAAAAGTGTATTCCTATAAGATTAGGATAAATATTTTTCCTATAGTTTTTGTTTCATCTTATTCCAATCAGTTATAAGAGTTTTACATTTCATCTCTAAACAATTTTTAACATCTTTCCCATAAAGTTTGGCTTCACCAATAACCATTATTTAAGTAAACCTAACTTTTTTATTATTAAACAAGTTATGTCACTTAAAAAATTGATCTATGTCATAAATCTGCATATCAAAGATTCAAAGATCATGATGACTATTAAACGTGGGGCTTCTATTTTATTAAAACTCATAACTTGTTCATCAAAGTTATCGTGTTTAAAGTAACCTAAATGATAGTCATCCTGGTAGCGCTTAGAATGAACTTGTACATAAGAGTTATTCTTATATGTATTAGTCTTTAGGTACTTTATTCGAAAACTCTTCTGAAACTCAATTCTTTTAAACATGTTAATCATTTAAGTTTATAGTTCCCTTTAAATAACTATAAGAGTATCACTAAGTGTTGGGTTTATAGTAAGTGTGAATTTAAGCGTAAACACTAGATGATCATAACAATATAAATGTATACAATACTAACTTATAAATGAAATTGAGAACACAAATGGTTATTACAAGTAAAATTACAATATAAAAATAAAACTATTTTTTTAATATGGAGATTAATTAAGAACAAAACATATTAATAAAATTTAAAGTATACAATATTAGATCATTAAGTATAAATGATTAATCAAACACAATATAAAGATAAAAACTAACCATTATTAAAAAGGATTAAATAATATATATCAATGAAAAAAAAGGTTAAACAACAAAATTAATAGATAAAAATGTAAGGTGTGATTTTTTTATAAAAAAATTAGACATAAAAATAATATTAATAACAACTTTAAATAACAATTGTAAAAACATAAAAAAGTAGAATTCAACAAATAAAAAGATAAAGTAATTTAGTGACTTGACTGTTGGGGAATATGTTGGAATTTGTTGTCAATGACATGGCGAAAACAGTGATATGACAAACGCGTATATAATAGCTTTTAGTGGCATGAACTGATGATGTGGCAGATGAGGTGGCAGGAACTGATGTAGCTGTCTTGGCAGTCCTATACCGATGTGTAGATGACGTGGCTTCACCGGCTGATGTGGAAGTGATGAGCTGGCATGATTGGTGACATGGTAGGGGATAATTAATCTTCCTTGGAAGCTGCTATGAATTCCTTCTGTTGCTTGCAGTCGTTCTTTGTTGTTGATTGACGGCTGTGTAAGGAGGCGCGAGTCCGTGGGCTGTTCTTCAACTGTTGTGACGGTCCCAGCTGTGCTGTCGTGGGCTGCGGTTGCACCAGATGGAGAAGATGATTGGTTGCTGCTGGGGAAGATTGCTGGTGTGGGTGGCTGCTACTATTGTCTTGGCTTAATCTGTAGGAACCAGCGGCTGGATTAGGGCTGTTAACATTAACTGATCTGCTGCTGCTGGTGTTGACAATCTGCTATGGAGGCGCTGCGGGAGTGTTGTGCTGGTTCAATGTGTTCATAAAGATGAACAGCTGTTTTTTTTTCAGATTTTTTTTTTTGATTTACACGGGGTGTCCGGGTTAGCTTGCACGTACCACGACTAATCCTCACAGTCCACTGAATACCCTGCAAACCTAGTAGGCATGTAAGGCACCGCGGGGGTGACAAGCGTGCACGCTAAGGCTCAAACCCAGGTGCAGTGGAAAAAGACAAGTCCCTTTCACTGCTAGACCAAGCACTAGTTTATCAGATTTTGATTTTACAGGAAAAGGAAAACATAACACCTATTTTTTTATCACATGTTGATGAAAGCTATCACAAATCTAGGGTTTATGATCTAATTTTAAATTATGAGAATATGAACAAGCCTACAGATCGTTTACCAGTAAGAATAATTAAAACTCTAAGCTGATATCAAATTTGATGTTGAATAATGGATAAAAAAATTAAAAGAAAAAAAAAAAATTTTGAAAAAAATTAAAAATTAAAAAAAAAAACAAATAATAGGAGTTGGAAAATATGTAACTAAGTAAATTTTATTTAATTCATCAAAAACTCCATAATATTTAAAAAAGTATAAATACTAAAATTTTAACTAGAATAAATGAATGGTTTTATAATCCATTAAATCAAATATCTAATAATAATTAAATCAAATTCAATAAATAAAGTTTAATTAATAAATTTTAACAAAAAATTCATATAACATAAATTAAGTTTAATTTTTTAATAGTTTGGACTCCCTTCTATTATTTATGATCATATAAACACATAAATAATATCCCCGTTTCAATGTCTTACTCGTACAGAGTATTTTCTACTAAACAACAATGGAACAATGACTGATCAGAGTGCTTCGCGGTATACCTACATGTTAGAATAGCAAGTGTGGGCATTATTGAGCAGCTCTTTCACACGAGTCCCTCTCAGAGTAACGGAGTTGGCCCATATATGCTTGATCCATCTCATCTGTTTTTTGAATGAAATTTACCGTCCACTAAAACATATAATTCAAGAAGTTCATACTATGCTGGCATCATGAAACTCCCACATGTTCATGTTTTAATACGTGCTAAAGTCAATCGCACTGTTCTTCTTTGAAGGTCAAATTAAGGAGGCCATATGAAAGTGATGGATGTGTAGAAGGTTAAGCCTTATCATGTAGTCTGGAGAAAGCTGTCATTGTGTTCTTGCATCCAAAACTAGCTAGCTAGCTAGCAAGCAAACACAACAAGAACTACTTGTTTCCTCATTTTGCCCAAACATGGGCAACCTTGAAATGATATCTGTCAAAGCAAAAGATACAATGATGGCATGCATCGGCCTTTTTCTATACATGGAGCTTTTGAGTTCATGTGGAAAACAAAGCAACAAAGAAGTTGTTTATATATAGCAAGCAGAGATAAGCTTGAGCACTGCACCTTACCCGAAGCACAAACTTTAAGTTAACACAGAACTCGTTCAAGAAATGTACCTATCTTCTTTTGGTTGTTGTATGAATACATTGATTTCCTGGTTTTAATCAATTTATCAGGCGAATGATCTTGTTTGTTTATTCAGAGATACAGTATGTTTTGAAGGATGATTCTCTTCTATAATTACATGCATCGTTATATATAACATAAGAACTTCAATTACTGAAACTCAAACGTTATTTCATTAAAAGAAAGTTATGGAGTGCGCTACTGCTGGGCTATGTTATTGTTGCTTGAGGGTATTTCTCTTTTCTTTTCGGACTGGTGTGCATGGATTAACTTGTCAAGATCCGCTTAATTAGTGGGTTAATTAGCGGGTTTGTTTACTTAATTGCGCCGATCTAATAACTGGATAATCAATAAGTAGGCACCGAAGTTTATGGTCAAGAAATTCTTATCCTCTACGAAAAGAGTAGCAGATGCAATCAAATTCCATTTTCTAACCCATTTAATACATGGCTACTCTGCATAAAGTACCACAGGCATGATCTTATGATGGGCTAATTACAAAGTAATTAAAGAACCAGTCTTCGGCTGAAATACGTGTTCTTGTTGCTGCCGTTTAGGAAAAACAAATTGGAACACATCTTCATGCAGCAAGCTTGGAGATCCGATTTTATGACTCGCCGAAGAGTGTAGCCCTGTTAAGCAATTGCTAAAACTGGCTAGCTTTCTAAACCATTGGCCATCCAGGCATGCTGTTATTATTATTCCAGGATTTGGAATTGTGTTATCATTTGCTGCCCATCTGATTCAGGTTCATTGCATCGCAGTTGGCTAAAATCTAAGTTCCTCATCAGCAGCAGCCATGTCTGACGCAACCGTTGGTGGGCCCTAGAGAAAGCACGACCATCGTATCGAGTAATCGGTGGGCAAAGAGCTAGGAAGACGGGACCCACAGACTGCTGAGGTGCTCGCTACTCAGCCCCCCATCCCCCACAGAAGCCACAGCAAGACCATGCTCGATGTGGGGCTGGAAGAAGGATTATCCACAATAACTCCATAAGAGGCACTAATTCTGCAATCAAGACTCCCGTAGATGGACTTTATTTAAGGCATGGTACCGAATTTTCTGTCTTGTGACTAGACGTGTGAAGCGAGACGGGAGTGACATGACACCTCACATGAGAGGTAATCTCAAATTTATTGGATTTGGAATGTTGCTTCATATTTTATTTTAGTATATTATTTGCTTATTCTCAGACGTCATTGAACAGGGGGTTTTGCTCACAGTGGCATTACTTAATTTTCAGTCGAGTGTGCTTTAATTTACACATTGTCTGCTTCCTATCAAAATTAAGATGAATATAACTATATAGTGGTGACCAAGTGGTAAAAACTTAAGATTAAGGGGTTTGCTTTCTCTGTGGTCTCAGGTTCGAGCTCTGGGTTGCTCATATGATGACCACTGGAAGCTTACATGGTCGTTAACTTTAGGACCCGTGGAATTAGTCGTGGTACGTGTAAGCTGGCCCGGACACCCACGTTAATCTAAAAAAAAAATTAAGATGAATATATAAATATAAATATAAATATATATATATATATATATGTATGTATGTATACACTTATACTTTTTAATATATAAGCTTGTAAGTAAATGAACTTGTATTTATACTCAGAAAAATACAATAATGAAATACCGTGCTTTTTAATATATAAGCTTTGTAAGTAAATGAACTTGTATTTGTACTCGGAAAAATACAATAATGAAATACCATGCTTGGTATTTGATTCCAAAGCTTGTACTGGACTTTTTTCTCTTGTGCATCCTGTGGATTTTGATTAGGGACACCTAAAAAAACAACTATATACGTCAACAAAAGCTAGAAAATGTCATTATAACAGAAAACAAAATAATTATTCTAATTGTATAATTAAATTAATTAAGGACATGCTAATTGTATAATTAGATTAATTAAGGACATGCTGATCTATTTCCATGAAATATGCACCAAGTCATGGTTCTCACGTCCTCACACACGAGTCTGGATATGAAAGGTACTGTGGATTTAAATTATTCGCCACAACAATGAATCATGTTTGTGTGTCGTTTAGTGTTAGTCATAATTCCAGGCATAACTCCGGAGTTAAAATGGTGTGTTTTCAGGGTGATTAGAAATATGATTGAAATTATATTTTTTAAGAATTTAAATTTATTTTATTTAAAATTATTTAATTTTTTCTGTTTTTAAATTGTTTTAATGTGTTGATGTTAAAAATAATTTTTAAAAAATAAAATAAAAATTATTTTAATACATTTCTAAACAAAAAAATATATTTAACTATAGTCACATTCTTAATTATTTTATTTTCATGTGTAGTGATATTATAAAATTCATGATTAATGATTATTTTATTAATTTTAAAAGTATTAAAATAAGAATTTTTTTTTAAGATGTTAATGGCTTTTAGAGTTTTAATTTAATAATGGTGTTTACGGATTATGTATCTAAACTAATTTTTCTCACAGTTGTATCCAAGCATATTATCAATCCGAAATTGTTTGTAGAGCAAACAATTGTAGAACATTTTTTTAAGGATTTTTTTATTTATATTTAAAAAATATATTTTATAAAAATACATAAATGTTGTATTTTTAGAGATAAAAGTTTATGAAATTGATATACAACCCAATTCAAAGATATTTTTATAATTTAAAAACATAAAAAAATTATTATAATACAAAATAAAATTATAACTCGAGATTATTTTTTATATTACATCAACTTGATGTTAATAATGTATTTTTTTCAATGGCTAGTTTTTTATTTTATTTTTTTCTCTCAACTATTGCGCTAATTCATGGGTCGACCTTTTTTGTCATTTTATAAAAGGTTACGATAATAACATAAATATAATCGCATGCAGACAAATGATAAGAATATCTGCTTGTGGTTTAATATAACCCCCCACATCAAAGACTTGTGGAGGCTGGAAAGCCACTAAACAACAAAAGTTAATAATGTGCAAGCTAGGCAATGCTGCTGTACCTTTCCTCTAGAATTCCCATTCCCTAAATTAAACATTAACCTACAACACTACAAAAAAAATTAAAGTTTTGTATTGTGATTTACTATTCATTTTTATTCATAAAACTAAAAGTATAGATATAATTGTTTTACAACAAATTCAAATTACATCTAAGTTGATTAGTCTGTGTGACAATCTAAAAATTACAAGTTTGAGTGTGGATAAGTTTATTTTTCCTTGTTATTTTTTTAAATAAAGATAAAAAATTAAAATAAATCCAAGTATGAAGCCTGCTCTTTACTATCTTTTTATTTTTTTTATTTTTTTATTAGAATTTTTATGCCTCGAAAAAAAAGTTATCAGACTTGCTAACTCTTCACCCCCCTTGCGGTAGTGTTTATCAAAAAAATATTACATTTTAAAAAAATTAGGTCTTTCCATAACATAACACATGCATACAAACTAGTGTTTTAGATGAATTTAAGAAAATCTCAGCCAAATAGATATTATAAGTCTACCTTGACTCCTATTTCGATCACATTTAAAAAAAAAGAATTAAAAAAGGTATTTTCAATGCAATACAACTAATTTTGACCTTTTTAGTAATTTTAGCTTATTTTCTTATTGTTTGCAAGTTGATGAATTTTCAAAATAAAAGGAAAATAAAAAATTAAAGAAAAAATATAAAAAAAACAATAATTTAGTGAGCATAGTAATAATTGATGGATAAAAGGAAAGGTTGGATAATGTGAACATTTCAAACCCTTTTCCCAAGCAACTAATGAATAAGGGATAAGGTTGAAAAAAAAAAAGAAGAAAAAGAGAAGATAGAATGAGAAAGGTGTAGAAGATTGGAGAATATAGGAAGATAAGAAGAAGAAGAAAAATGAGAGGGGTATAGATAGAGAAGTCTCATAACAAAAATAAAGAGGAATGAGCAAACAAAGAAGAAAGAAGATCAAAAAGAAAATATGAGGGTAAGGAGAAAGGTTTTAAAAGAAAAATAAAAGAGAGAAAAAAAATAGGAAGAAAAGGTGAAAAAAATCAATGAAAAAGCATGGGAGAGAAAAGGAGAAAAAAAAAAGAAAAATCACCTTTAATGTCCTCTTTTCAATTAAAAAAAGTGTAAAACCCAAATCACTTCTCCTCTATAACACTGACCACCACTTTTCAAGTACCACCATCTCATTACAACCATCCGCTACATCACTAACAATTTCTTGTCATAATAGCCACCACCAAAATAGCAAACCGACCAGCCCTTTCTTTATTTTTTTTCCCCATCATCATTGACAGCCATAACATCATCAAATTAAACATTATAACCTAGTTGCTGCAATTCTGTGCAATATATCTAGTAGTAGTCAAACCTATAGTGGGGAGAGAGAAACTAAGAGAAAGAAAAAGGGAAATGAAGGACAAGACCAAAACTTTAGACAAACCAGTCTTCCCTTATAAAGAGTAAGTAGTGAAGCTCATTGTCAATGTAAAAGGAAAGAGGAAGACATTGCGCACGTAGAGAAGGGACTCATATGCCTCTCAACCTTATCAGTACATAAAATGACACACTAACAACATTAGTAGCCTATCCGTGCATGGCTTGCATTTGTCTTCACTATCTCCCCTCATACCAACTACTTTAGTTGATCTTAACTAAACTGAAAAGTCAATTTTGAACCAAAAATTAATTTTTGAGTAGTTTTAAAATATTATTGAATTTTTCATTTGTTATTTTTTCAATGATTTTTCATTGATTATTTTTTTTATGGATGATTGTTAATGACATTTGAAATGTTATAGCCCACACCGATGTGTAGCAACCTCGAGTGTATGAAGTCATCGATAAATTTATTTTGGAGGTGGAATAAAGATAAAAACCAATACTCCATAATAGAGTTAGAAGAATTAAGTTTCTTTCATTTATACAAGATATGATAGTTTATGAAAAGTTAGTGATTAAAGTATTCATGCTCTCATAATTCAAGAGGTTTTTAGTAAGTTTTCCAAAACAAAAAAAAATTTCTTCATGATATTTTTTAAGGATCCAACAAAAACAATTACATGCCTAATTTCTTTTTGAAAGTTAAATTCATATCACATCCATCTTCAAAGTTTCACAAATCTAATTACAAATAAAAATGTGTTGATTTGCAAATTGATCTTTAATCCATTCTAAAAAACACCTTTATTATCTAAAAGAAAGCATTTTCTTCCTAGATTATTCTTTGTATCATAACATAATGGGAGCACTACAATGTGCAACCATGACACATCATAAATTTGCTTTTATAGTGAATAAGTTGTGTCAATACATGACAGCTATAGCTAAACTTCATTGATAAATGGTGAAGTGAGTTATCAAATATTTTAAGAGAACTCTCTATCATGAATTATAGTTCTCAAGAACTACTAATCTCACTTTATAATTCTTTCTATGTGAAGATTAGGCATACTTCTTTGATGATGAAAAATCTACAAAGTGGTATGTTATATACATTATAAAAAATCTCATTAGTTGTTCCATGAGGAAACAATAAACTATTTCATGCTTTTCTGAGTACCTAGCTATTGTAAACATAGTAATTGAGCAATTACGGTATGACAACTTGAGAATTACTTTTATATCACCAATTTTATTCTTTCATACACGGATCATACACCTTAAAATTCATTCCACTTTGTGTAAGATCAAGTATCCAATATTTTAATAGAAGTTCATTTACTAGTGATTAAATAGTGGATACCGTGATAAACTCATTGCCTTATAATCATGTTGTTTTTCTAGGGGCCAAGTTAAGACTACAATAAAGAAGTGTTGAACATGAATAAGGGTATTAGGAAATTAATCATGATTTAGCCTCCAACCACAAATATGAATCGAGTCTTAGATGGGTCGAAGGATCATCCTTATATCTTCATCAAATCAAGTGTTTTATGTTTCCTTAAAGAAAATCAAAAACAAGTTAGCAAATATAAACGAAGTTGTGACACCTATTTCTGTTTGTTCTTATTCACATGTGGGTTTCAATAAAAAAAACTTCATTAATCTTAGATTATGCCCAAGCACCGTAGCCCCTAAAAGAAAGTTATTGTTAGTTAAATATTTTTATATAATACAACAACTTATATATATACATACATACATACATATATACATACATACATACATATATATATATAATGAAATATTATTATTTGCTTTGCATCTAAAATGAATGTAATAGATTCACTAGTGCATGTGCTCATAGAACCATGAATCTTCTTAGTCCGATTTTCTAAACCAGACTATGACTACCTAAAAATATGATTTGATATCACATGTTAGAGATAAGCATATGAGATACCCTCTGAAGTGTGTGGAGGGGACCTTTATATTTTTCATATTTCTTTGTTTTTTTCTGAGCATCATACTAGAAATCATGTAACCTGATTCATAGAAAAAAAAATATGATAACAAAAAATATAATTTTAATATTTTTAAAAAATATCACAATTTAAAATCAATTTTACCTAATGGCTTTATTATTCTTCCACTCTTTTATGGCAACAATGTTGTCATCTTACTCCCAATAATTTTTTTTCCTTACACGTCAATTTTATAAAATAATTAGTTTATTAAAATTAAAAAAACTACCCAATTTAAATATTAAGAAAAAATAATTATTTATGTATATACTAACTTTGAACTTTTTGAACCAAGCATTAATCATACGCTTCCATTTAGAATTTTTGAAAACATAACTCCATTGAAACAAAGGTATTTTTATCAATGATTGTTGATGTTATCGTGCAAGCAGCCTCAACATTTGTAAACCTAAATTTTTATTTGTTCATTAAAATTAATTTCTTCAAGTAAATATAGAAGAAAAAGGTTTTAACCGCTAAGATAAAGAAAAATAAAGCACTAAGCAATATTTTACAACCAAAGAAACTAGAAGTTAAATCTTGAATATATAATTGGAATACGAGCAATAAAAGCTTATGCATTAATGAAATAAATAAAAACATTAAGATACAACAAAATTCAAAATGAATTTTCTAAGAACCTAATATACTCATGAAGCTCTACTAACCAAATAAAACAGAAATAATGAGAACAACTATATGCAATCCAGTATGAATAGCAGAATAAAAATGTTTGTAGTAAATTAAAGGACAACATAAGAAGGAACAAAATACCTCTTTTGAATAATAAATCAATACATTAGTTGTGATAGATTCTTATTTTCTAAAATAAATATCAATGTATAATTAGTACATAACATTTTTTTTAAGAACATTTAATCTTGATCTCTTTTTTCCGTTTATATTTTCCTTTTTTAATACTATAAGTTTAAAGAAAAAAAAACTTAGGGTAGAAACATTACTTATGGACCAAAAAACCTCATTTTATTCACCGTTGCATGTATATATGTTTTACAGGTAGGAATTAGGTAAGACATGTGTTCACCATTGTATGTATATACTACAAGGCTTTTTAACTACATATCCTAACATCTACTAATTATTGAAAATCATTAATAAAAAAAAAGGCAACAATTGTCTGCTAAAGGTTTATGATTTCTAATTTGACGCACTCATAAGAACAAAAGTTTATATGCAGCAAAGATCATGCCTTTTTCTTAAAGAAAACTATCATACATTAAAATCACTTTAAATTCTCTATATATAAGAAAAACAAAACAGTACCTTGAACTTTATTTAACAAAATTCCAATTAAAAATCAAATACCATTAACTAACCATGATACAAAACCCTATAAAAAAACTCACAAATCAAATTAACACCTGCCATTTCTTTAAAACATATAGAAAAGAACTAAAACATGGATTAAAAAATAAAAAAAATTGAAAGAAAATTGATAAAACACATAAATCATAATCTTAAAGGTGGGGGTTTACAAACCTTAAATTGTGGATAGATATAGTAGAGTTTTGTGTCCCTTTCTATGAGAGAAATAATATATGTGTGTCATCACCACTAATGAGAAAAAGAGAGAGAACACAAACCATCAGATATAAGAGAGAGAGAGAGAGAGAGTAAAAAAAGAGTGTTTATTTTAGGGGAAAGTTAGGAATTTAGTTGTATATTTGATTTTATTTTCACTGATGGAATTTTTTGTTGGTAAAAGCAACATGTCATTTATTATTGATGGAATTATGTTAGTTAAATATTTAATAATTTTTTTAATTTATTAGTAATTCCATCGGTAATTAACATTTGAACATTTTGAGAACCCTTTTAAATTTTCTAACCCCCCCAAAACAAGCTTTCGATGACATTTTATTCTATTGGTAATTTTATTGCTGATTTGAATTTTCAATAGCAAATTCTAATAATTATTTTCAACTCTCTAAAACTCTCTAAAGGACATAGTTCATCAGTAATTCTATTAGTATAAAATAATATCAAAGTATTTTAATTTGTTTTCAACTCTCTAGAACTCTCTGGTAGACTTAACCCATTGTTAATTTCATCGGTATAAAATAGTAGCAAAGTCATGTAATTTTTTCAACTCTCTAGAACTCTTTAAGGCACTTCACCCGTTGGTAATTTCATTGGTATTTGACATTCCGTCAGTGTTTCTTATAGTATAAAATATTTTTTCCCCAATGTCTTTGTATTCCCTACCTATTTAACTTATAAATATAGTAAAGTTACAATAGGGTTACATTAATTTTTTGTAATAAAAAAACAATAAAATCACAACAATAAATGTTCAGTTGTGTTAGAAATAGCTCATTATAAAGAACCAACACATAGAAAAATTACATTAATGCCAATTTCATTACACATTTGTGTTTTACATATAAAATCTATTCAAAATATTTTTAATCAAGATTGTTTCTCTTCTTCAATTTTATTATCGTCATATCCATTATCATCTTCTTCTTCTTTTGAATTAAAGCTCGTCGATATCATCATCTTCGTCGATATCTATATGTCAATTGGTTCTTAATATATCATTTTAACTCCTTAGCATCAATATCAATAAAAATATTCTCAACGACATGAAAATTTATATTTTCTTTTATGTTGGTGGACAAAGTAACTTGATAAGGATCAACTAACTTATCAAATTGAAAGATATCACCCACAACAGTATCTTCATTATTATCATTCTAAACAACTTGGGCATGACCTTTAGTTTTGGTTTTCACAACGAATAACTAGTCAACTCTATAATGATCATTTCTAAAGGAATGAATGTATGTGTAATAAATTTATTGGCATTGCTTAGCAAAAAGATAGACATTATTGATATTGTGAAATCTAGCTGACGGAATAAAAAGATTTTACTATGCTCATAGTGATATTACAATTCAATCACTTCTTCTAACTTTCTATAATAATTAACTTTAAGCTCATTAGAAGTTAATCCCTTAACACAAACTCCACTATTATGTCTTTACAACCTTCATGTTGTCCTTTATCTTTCATTTCATGTCCATCACCATGTTAAAAAAAAAATTCAAACATGTTCCTTTTGATATGCATGACATCCAGATTATGGCGGAGGATATTAGTCTTCCAATTAGAAATCTCGTAAAAAGTAATTTTCTTTATCAAATTATAGGTCACATTAAAACCATTATTTTTTTCACTTACTGAATTGAAAATCAAATATAATGCCCTTATACTATGAGACAACATCATATAATTCTTTACCCAATAATACTAGCGGTGCAACACTCCTTTTAACTCTACCTACAAATAAGTCTTTTTTGTTCCTTTTGTACTTATGACCAGTTAGCAAAAACCTTATATGTCGATAAAAAAAGATGTTTTACCATCATTTGTTAAGATGAAGGACTTTTTATTTTTCATATAGTATGGATAAGCTAATTTTGCATGCGTACTCCAATTAGAAACCATTATGTATACAAGAAAATTATTAATAGTCTATATCAAAGTTGTCTTTATCTGAAAATTCTATTTTTTTTAGGCATCATATGCCAAAACCAAAATGACTGTAATTGATTCAAATCATCAATCAATGGTTAAAGATAAGCATCTAATTCCTATTTGAGCTACAAGGACCAAGTATGACTATAAATAAAAACATAAACTTTAGCCTTATACACATTTCCAATGTCAAGTTATAAAATATGAGTATCAACAGTCGATAAAAATAAGGTGCAACAAATAACCTAAATGGATTGAATCCATATAACCTAATATATATGTTATATGATTCCATTGAAAACTAAGGATGCACTCTGTTGAACTAATTTCAAGTTTCATCATCAGAAGATTACATCATGACTCCATCCATCATATTATATGAATGATGTCATGTCACCTACTCTGTAGTCTTTGGAGACATGAGTAACCTTTACAGCATATAAGTGATTGAGAAGTATCTCAATTTTCTATGTGCAACAAGAGTCATTCTTCCCTTACCAATTTTGGATTTATACCAAGTATGCCCACAAGGTTCTGCACCAAGTGAAATTTGTATTTTCATGATAATACAATAACCAAAAGTTTGAATACATATTAATTTTCTGGTATTCCAAGCCAATAGGTTTTCATCATAGATTTAACATCATAGAAGTTATCTTTTATCTTATTTTCTTGAGGTAAAATGTTTCTCACTCATTCAATGATAATGTCACAATTGACCACACTCATCCAATTATCTGACTTGATGGTGAAAACTTATACTATGTCAATAATTTACTGTGATTTTTACACCCTTTTTACAATGGTTCGTTAGAATCTTTTAATTTGTTCAAAAATATAGTTGCATCTGCATTTGATTTTTCATATACACTTAAACATTCACCTTCATAACCTTTATTCATTCTCATTGCATTTATCACCATACTCTTATAAGAATTACTATTATCATTTGCAACTCTATGCACATTGCTAGAATTAAAAATTGAGTAAACCATCTTTTCTATCATGGTCTCGTAAAGATCATAATGTTCTTTGTGTATAAACCAACACAAGTATTTTTCTATAAACCATTTTTATATAAGATGCATTGAACAACATATGGATTGAGAAAATTTTTATTTTCACACCTTTTACATGTACATCTAATACTACCTCCATTAATAGTCTTTGAATTAAATAGTGTCTAATTAATAAAAACCCCCAACCTCATTACAAAAATTCATCATGCATAACCCCTCAGGTAAAACTCAATATATCCAAGAATGATCATTCATTACTTATATAAAACCTATATAGAATATTGCTAGCAACATGTATTATTAATAATGTGAACTAAATAAATTATTGGTACCTAACTAGTTAGCTATCATTGGTTCAGTTCAAACTTATTCAATTTTATTCAATTTGTTTTAATAATACCCTTTAATCATTATCAATTTTCTCTAAAAAATAAAATTTCTCTAAATTTATTAAAGTTTTCAACTTCACAATAAAATTGATAAAATATGAAACATGCCCATTAGATGACTCATCATTTCCTTCATTATAACACATTTAGGTTACAAATTCAAACTCAATTTTATCAAATGACAAACAAATATGATTTTTTAAAATGTCAAACAAACCTTAACATGTAAAAATCATACATTCATACAATGAATTCTTCTAAGAAAAAGCTATAAAATAAGTAAGCACACAATTATACTACATATACTACACAAAAATGCCAAACAATTAACATAAAAATGAGTTACAACAAAAAACAGATAGATTTGCTTAATTGATATAAAGAATCTTCAAAACACATTGAGCCAAGATAAGGATAATAATAGATAACATATTAGGGTGGTTGGATATGTGATGATGGGAGTTAGAATTATGATAAAATAAGGGAGAGGGTGTTATTTTCTGTAAAAAAAAAAAGAAGGAAGAAGAAGTAGAGAAAGTGGAGAGGGGGCATGTTGTTGGTTATAACTTTAATATTAGTGACAGATTCCTCGCTAGAAATTAGCAATAATAAA
Organism: Populus euphratica; assembly: GCF_000495115.2. NCBI lineage: Eukaryota > Viridiplantae > Streptophyta > Magnoliopsida > Malpighiales > Salicaceae > Populus > Populus euphratica. The sequence continues at coordinate 392,391 of NW_011499907.1, read as the reverse complement.
TTATCATCAATAATTTCATCTAAAATATTGACACGTCAAATTTACCGATGCAATTAATGAGGGAATACATGTCTAGTTTTTTTCATTCTTTGAATTCCACAAGTAATTCCCTTAGTATTCACAAACGAAAAAATAATATCGATTCTTTCTAACAAAAACATCAAAGTGATTTTTTATCAGTAAATGTCATCATAATTTATTGATGTCATTTTTTTCATTGGTATTTTCACTGGTATTAAACAATTTTCTAATAATGAATGAAGATGAAATTTGATAATAAAAAAAAGGAGGATGAAATTTGAAAAACAAATATTTAAAAAATGATATCAAACAAATAACAACCAAATGAATAGTGACTAAATTTTAAAGATTAAAAAATCACAAAGAGATAAAATTGAAAAATATTTATAATTTGATAGCTTATTAAAAAAATAAGTAATCAAAAGAACATGAACCAAATGTGAAGAAAAAATCAATTAAAGGGGCTAATCTTTGAAGAGAAGAGAAAGAAGAAGAAGGGAAAAAAAGAAATGATAGCCGACTCTAAACTGAAGTAGCTTTTTGTCCACATGCTGCCTCATCGTGTAGGGAATGTTGAGATTTTTCAAATATCACCCTAGAAAATGGTGTTTAGTAGTTGAATAACCTTGCATGTGTCTTCTAAATAGTGAGGGGGGCATCACATGTTGACATGTGCATTGTATGCACTAATATTTTTTTAAAAACAATATTTAATATGTCAATTGTAATAATACCATGAGAAACCTTCAAATTTACAATAAAACCAATATCAAATGATCAAAAAGCTTTTATGAGAGAGTTATGTTAGTTTCATCTTACACAGAATCAAAGTAATTATATTATTTTGAAAAAATAAAAAAGACCAAAATATCCCTAGGTTAAAGACATTATATTTTTTTAAAAAAAATTTAGGGTTAAAGTAGTAATTTTAATATGCAAATAAAATATCAAATCTAACCTCATACAATATGTTAAAAACACTTTCATCATGATAAAAAGACTACCTTACCTCTAATACCTAATTCAATGGTTTTTTTTCTTCAAGTGGAATTTTATAATTATACTATTACAATGAATAGTATTATAAGATTTAATGCATGGAAACTTCTCAAGAATTAGTTTTTTTTTTTTTTAATCTTTGACATATGATTTTTAAAGCTTTGAGACTATCACAGGGAAAAAAAATGTTAATTGTGAAATTAACAAAATTATTGATTTTTAAGAGGTTTTTGCAAGTATCCTATCTTAAGTATAAATTTAAACTTAAACATTAACAATATTTATTTTTACATTTAAAATTATATTTGAATGCGATTTAAAAGTATATTTAACTTAAAAATATATAAAATTAATGTATTTTTAAGTTTTTTTAATAATTTTAATATGTTAAAATTAAAAATAAATAAATAAATATAAAGAAGGTGAATGGCTGAATCCATAGGATTACGAGTACTTGAACCTCACGAGAAAAGACTCTTTCCCATCATATAGCATAGTCATTCATGTCCGTTCCATTGGTAATTTGAACCTTAAAACTCAGCATGAGTTAGAAAGGTTTCAAAGAATATGTTTCCATAAGAAGTTCATTGGACGCTATTTGCTTCACATGATAGGCTAGTGAAGGTTTGTCAGTATATTCTTCGATCATTGGTAACTCTTGGTTGGTGGCCTAACAAGTGAACAGCCAATCATCCGGTAAATAACTATGGAGAAAGCATTATTAGTTCTTATCCAAATGAGTGACTCCATCATCGATAAATTATATCAATATATATATATATAAAAGAAATTATAATTGCAAGACCAGGTGAAATTAGATATAATTTGCCCATTGTTCACAAATTTGTGTACAAGCAAATTGATAATTAACATAGGCAGATGATATTGTATCCATTACAAGAGGTAGGCAAAAAGAAAAAAAAAGTTATGTAGAGAGTAATTTAACAGCATATATTTAAGAAAATCCTTCGCTTCCAATTAGAAGATGTACACACCACAATGATAACTTAAAAAAAAAAAAACTCGCTTCCTTTTTTTTAATATATTTATGCAACTGGAAGTTCAGTAATTCCAAAGGTAATCAAGATCAACTGGTCCGGCAGAGCTTGAAGGATCCTCAAAGGGCCTATGAACCAATTCATGGTTGGTTACGACTGAAGACATATCAGTGCTGAGGCCAGTGTCCTCTGAAAGCTCCCGTTTTGAGTTTAGGTTCATGCCGGGTCCATGGTTTTCAAGCAATATCCTCAACATGGAGTGTTCTGGCATCATAACGGACTCTGGGGATTGAAAATTTGCTATGTTTGGTAAAATTTGAGAGGAATAGAAAGAGTTTGGAGGTGAGGATTTTGAAAACAGAACTGAGGAAGGGGACATGTTTGAAGAAGATGAAGGAGCTCCAAAAGAAATGTTAAAGCAATCAGCAATGGTTTCATGGGGTTTCTGGTCCTCCGTTGGATTGGAGAAGCAGGTCACGTGAGACTTATCACCTACGTTAGTCCTCTTGTCGTTCTTGTGTTGAGAAGGATCCATCAATGGAGGCAATATTGATGGCTTTAATTCATTTCCACACGAGCTTAACCTCACCAACCCTGAAATATGTGTTTTCTTTCCTCCACAACTCTTCTCAAAAATTCTACAGATGACCCAATCATTCTGCAACAGAAGCCAGGCAAAATGATCTATAAATCAATACAATCAACAATCAGGTGTTACAAAATAAAAGTGAAACAGAGGAGAACAGGGGAAACAGAGTGATAACCCTACCTTTGCTGTTTTATGGGGATTATAGACGGGGGTTTTCCCCTCTAATCTATACTCATGCATAACCCAGTTGGTTTTTTCTCCTTTAGGGGCTCTCCCTTTGTAGAAAACCAAGGTCTTCTTCATGCCAACAAGTGTTTTAGCCCTGTAAATTTCCTTGTCTTTGCCTGTGGCTTTCCAATAACCAGCATCAGTAGCCCTATTCGTCCTTAAACCGGTGGGATACTTCCGGTCTATAACACAGAAGAAATACCATTCCTTTTCACCCATTTTAGCCCTCCCTGCATTAAAAAGAGCACAAACCATGAAGTGAGAACATGACACATAACAAAAACTGCTGAAGAATTAAGAACCAGAGGGATATTGGCATAAAAGACTTACAAGGCAAATCCCATGGCTCACACTTGTTTAAATCGACCTCACCAATAGCTCTAGCACAAAAGTAGTTGTCAAGAACCTTCTGAGACAGGTAGTGAGTTATGAGCTCTTCATCAGTTGGATGGAATCTAAATCCCGGAGGCAATTCCATCTGCTCATCTTCCTCACTATACATAAAATTGTTTTCCATAACCTTCAAAATCTCACAAGAATCTCTCCAAATCTCAAATGGGTGCCTAAAAAATGAAACAAGAAAACAAATTTTCCAAACCAAGCTCTTGTAGATGAAAGCCTGCGACGTTTATATTATCTGTGTAGGAAACAAACCATCAAACTATTGTCAGAGAAGAGAAAATCAGATGCTAATACAAGAGAGAATTATGAACCGAAAAGGCTGTGAGAGAGAAGAGGTGGTTTCAGAGAGAGGTGGGGGGTATAACAGAGCCAATAAATACTAGTTTTTGGAGAGGGGGGCCAAAAAAACGAGGGTGGGACGGCAGCAATTGGTGGGTGGTTTTCAAGTTTCCATTTAAGAGAAAAAAAATATATTGTTTTAATTGTTAAAAATGTATTTTTTATTTATTACATTTTCTGCAAAAAAAATTTTTGGCTATAAAAACATATATGTCACTGTCACGTTCTATGCGCTGCATGTACTGTGAATTAGCTCCCCTTCTTGCAATTAAAACCGATTTTTGCTTAGTCTTCTTTTTCAGCTAAGAATATATATATATATATATATATTAATTAGGCAACGAGAAAAAAGAAAAAAAGTAGATGGCTTAAAAGTCTTGAAGTTAGTTGCTATCTGTTTAACCAAAGGTATATGCTGTTCAAAAAATACATGTATAGTTAAAAACATGTACAGGATATTTAAACTAAAAGTGTCTGTAGCAGTGTAGTTTTAATTATTTTTTAAAATATTTTTTATGTTAAAATATATTAAAATAATTATTTTATTTTTAAAAAAATATTTTTAAAATTAACATATCAAAACAATTTAAAATACATAAAAAATTAATTTTTAATAAAAAAATTAAAATTATTTAAAAACACCTTATTCTCAGGCGGTGCTTGAGGCTGTGATTGGGTACTGGTGCAATTACTGTTTCATGATTTTTTAAATTTTTTATTTTTTTATTATTTGAATATATTAATATTAAAAATAAATTAAAAAAATATATTATTTTAACATATTTAAAAAGATGTATTGTTAAAAATATTTTCTGCCGTTATTCCAAAAGAATAAAAAAATCACAAATGTTGTATTGATGCTAAAACGACAATAGCAAGCCTCATTATCTCAGTTTTGTTATTCTTTCTTCTTATGAAAACCTCATTATCTTAACTTAATTAGCTAACCTAAAGGTGCACACGATCACAAAACCCTCAAGTCAAAGTGCCATCATTGCTCCCATCAAGATATTTTGGATTTCAGTTTATTTTTATATATTATTTATTGATCATAAAAAATATTTTATAGTTAATTATTTTCCTGTGGTGAACCATGGATTTTGGCAGCGTACCAGCGACCGCCGATGCTGCATTAACTCTAACATGATTGAACCAAACAGATTGACAATACACAGTTTAACAGTACAATCAGGCCCACGTGTACTGTTCTAGGGTTTTTCCTTAGAGCTAGGGACCATCCTCGTGAGTTGATAACTCCCTGGAGTTACCTTTGACCGAGTTGATTGGATCTCTAATCGTAGAAATTGTACTTTGGCACTTGCTTTTTACTGCTATGACGAGAAGGAAGAGGAAAAAAATGATGATGATGATTGAGGGAACATTAATATTGCTGTATTTTTACCAAAATTATATATTATCCATGATATTAAAAATAATATTATAATTTAATTAGTTAAATTTTAAATTTATATTTTAAATATTATCAGTTTTAGTTTTATAAATTTTAGAGTTATTAAAGACTTATATAATTATTAAATTTTAAATCTGTAAAATTAATATACAGTAACCTAAATATTAATTAAAATATATATATATATGGGGATTAAAAGTTGAAATATCTTAGATAATAGGTATAAATATTATGTCGTCATTTGAAATAGTTAATTGTAAGGCTGCAATGATTTTAAAATGATAGAATCAAAATCGTGCAAGTACAGTGTCGTAATCCTATTTTAATCTATGGTCGTCGTCAACTAATAGCTAATTTATTTATGTTGGGTACCACGCTATCCACGGCATAACAAAATTAAAAAAAAAAAAAGTGTGGTGCTTACTGTTCATAAGCAAACTTTAAATTTAAAAATGTAGTTATGATTATTTTTTAAATAATTTTTTTATATAAAAATATATATTAATAATATTTTTTATTTTAAAAAAATTATTTTTAATATAAGTATATCAAAATTATTTGAAAATACTAAAAATATATTAATTTGAAGTAAATAAAAAAAATTAATTTTTTTCTAAAGTATTTTTAAAATACAAAAATAAACAGGCCTAAATAATAATTGTTGTTTAAGATTACAAACACAAAATATTTTATTTTAAACATGGTAAAAATACAACTTTTAATATCATGCAATCAACTCTAAATAATGTTATGTATGATAGTTAAGAAAGTTGGAGTATTTTTGTAATTCTTTGAATTCTAATTTTTTGATCAAGGTACATCATAAAATATTATCTTTAAAAATCATTTAAAAAAAATCTTAATTATATATACTCATAACATACAAACAAATCGCTATGTCTAGAGTTAAGATAGTGTCATGTTTTGTTTTTAAGATTTTGATCTTAAGATTAGTACACCACATATTGATACGAAGATTTATTTGTAAAATTTTCATAAGAAAAATTAATCTTAATTATATATATGGATAATATGATATAAAAATATCTCTTAAAATTAAGAAAAAAAATCATACGAACAAACTATCAACCTTATATAAGCAAACTAGATTTGTGAGCCTATGTTATACTGAGATTTGAATAATTTTTTTATCGGTCAGAAAAAAAAAAAAAAACAAGGTGATGTGAGTATATTTTTAATTTAAAAAAACACAACTTGGACTATACACACAAGTGACAAAAAAAAAAGATGGAATAATGAATTAGATAATAAAAGAAAAGATAACATCAATAAATGGACTAACTCAAACAAAAAATGAATCATGGTAACTTGAAAATAAAATGGTTAAAGAAATAGAAAAGATGTTGAAGCTAAGATTTCAACCAATTAAATAGAAAAAAGAAAAAAGAAGAAGAAAATAACATACATCAACTTAAGAAAGCATGCTAAATATGCAAGACATATTATGAAATTAGGATATATCAAAAGAAAACAAACAAAAAAATAAAGTCTAATTTCAAACAAATCCATCATAAAATAAAAATTTATATAGTTAATAAAATAAAGATTAAAAAACACACACACAAAGCAAGCCAATAAAACTTTATGACTTGTATTATATGAATGAGAAAACTCAAATAGAAAGAAAACTAGGAAATATTACGAAGTTTAATTGTAAAGCAATCTAATGCCTAAAGACATAACGTAAAAATATTAAATCTTTTATAAAAAAGTTACCATAAAAAAACAACTCAACCTATCAAATATAGGGTTTAAATTATGAGACTGAGATAAAAAAAAATCATAAAGCCTAATATAAAAACCTCAACTTTGAAGAATAGAACTAAAAAATAAAGTTAATTCCCGATCGATATAATGTTAAAGGATAAAATTTAAAAAAAAAATAATTTAAAAAAATTTTCAAAATAAATTTGACCAAAAATAATAAATAAAAAGACCCGAGATAACACACACTAATTTAAAAATTCATAAAAAAAATACTATAGAAAGCAGATAAAAAATAGAGCTTAATCACTAGTAATATAAATATTGAAGGATAAAACTCAAAAATAAATATAAGCTTAATAGGAAAAAAAGAAAGAAAAAATCAAGCAAGTTCAGGTGAACCTTCTAAACCTAAACTAATATTTCAAACTCATAACCCATGAAATACTAGACCCTGGCTAAATAAAAAAGCTCAATTCCCAATCGTTTTCATATTGAAGGATTGAATTATATATATATATATATATATATATATATAATTCAATTTAGAGAATTAGCCAAAGAAAATTATACAAAGAACGACAAATAAAAAGACTTGAAATAACCCGGGTTATTTTCAAAATCAATGAAAAAATCAACAAAAAACGATGTTAAAAAGTCATAAAAAATCTTGTAAAAAGCAGATAAAAAAAAACAGAGTATAATCTCTAATAATATAAATATTGAGTGATAAATCATAAACTAACATAATCAGCTTAAAAGTAGAAGGGGCAAAAAACTTGGACGAATCTTCTATATTTGAGATAATATTTTAAACTCACAACCTACAAAGTCCTAAACCCGGACTTAATAAAGAAGCCTAATTCTCAACTAATTTAATATTAAAAGATTAAATTGAAAAAAAATAATAATTTAGAAAATCTTCCAAAGCAAATTCAACAAAAAATAACAAATAAAAAGACTCATGAACACATAAATTATTTTTAAAATCAATTAAAAATTCAACAAAAACATCATAAAAGATCGAAAACACCCTTATAGGAGAGTTTAGTTGATTTGATGATGTCATAAGTGTCGCTAGAACAATGAGGGGTTGTTCATTTACTGACACACACCAACAAGTTTTTCAGTAATATTTAATATATGATTAAATACAATAATACCCTTATGTAACCTTGATATTAAAAAAATGATAAAAGGTCCAAAATGCTCTTATAAGAGAGTTTAGTTGATTTTATCTTTAAGTGTAATAAAGTAATTTAACTATTTTGACAAATAAAATGGGCTAAAATGCCCCTGATTGAAAAAAAATCTTTTTTTTTGTTCTAGAGTTAAATTAGTAAATTTATTATGAAAAAATAAAATTAATATTTTAATTGTTTATAATTTGTAAAAACCAATTGTATAATGGTAGAAAAATCATTTTTCTCTTTGATAGATATAGTTCAAAGATTTTATGATTTAAAAACAATTTTATTATTGTAATTATAATATTATAATAAATAATATTTTGTGCCTTGTTGAATAGTAATTTCCCATCAAGCTTATTTTAAAATAATAATAATTAGTAACTCATAGTTGATACATGTTATGCATATTTATTTAGCAAATGTACTCCTTTATGAAACAACACTCTACAAATTCTACCCTCTAACTTTTTAGGAAAAAGATTCCGAGTATTGAAATTTTGTAGCATTGATTCATCATCTAGAAGTCATAATCGGAGAGGAATTATTTTTTGAATTATTAACTCCCTGACGTTTATCATTGATTGCCACTAAGAGAAGCGATCGGCATAACGCCATGACCACAAGTATCTAGAAGTCCTAATCCAAAACTGTGTGAAAAATAATGAACAACTAAATAATAATTAGTATAAGATTTTTAAGTTAAATAGCATATATCTCCTTAAAATTTACTAAATTAATATGGAAGATGGTGTTTTAAATAAGGATAAAAAAATATTTAATTTTAATTAAATACATAATTAATAATCAAATAAAAATTATAGATTTCTCTATAATATGTTTGAGAGTGTTATTGTTGTTTTTTTCAACATATTTTTTTATTTAGAAATGTATTAAAATAATATATTTTTATTTTTTAAAAATTATTTTTATTATTAGTGCATCAAAATTATATAAAAATATTAAATAAATATTAATTTAAAATAAAAAAATTAAATTTTTAAAAAATATTTTAAAAATATAAAAATAAACAGGACAATTATATATATATATTTTATTATAACCCTCGGAAGGTCTCCGATGTAACAAGAAAAGGCTCCACAATTCTCAGAGTCATCTCATATCCTTTTCAGGAAACAAATAAATTATGGAGTCAAGAAGGCGTGGCAGAATTACTATTTTAAGGAATTTCAATCACTTGGGGAACTTGAGATCCAACGGTGAATTATAGAATATCGCAGACAATGTCAGCATCTGCCACGTACAATCGGAAAGAAAAATGAAAAGACAGTGCCGTCATTGAGGTAAAGCAACCAAACGAATCCACACGGAAAGTTCCCATTGGTTAGATTACAAAGATCATTACCAAACCTAACTTTAGCTTAAGTGGGATTTGACTAATCAGCAAACTTAACTGCCGAGCTGGCAATGTGGGCCATGCTTCCCATGGACCGACAGGAGGCAACGACAGGGAGCATGCACGCGGCTAGAGATGACTGGTTGTGAAGTGTTTGCAAAGGTGGGAGTTAGGCTAACGTTGGTAATAATTTTTTTGAAAAATTTGGTGTCCAGGTTTGAAGATATGAACTATCACTTCCAACCGTGCAATACACTGCACGATTGTTTCTGACTTCTCAGAACATTGATTGCTTTAATAAGGTGGATTATCTCGCTTCTATACAGTCGTTTATAAGGTCAAAGAATCAATCCAAACAAGCCCCATCTCGTTGTTTTCCAAATTTTTTTATTATTTTATTTTAAATTAATTTTTTAATAATTTTAGATTGTTTTAATATTTAATATTAAAAATAAATTTTTAAAAATAAAAATATATTATTTTAATATATCTTCATATAAAAACTATTTTAAAAAACAATTATTATTACAATATCAAATACTATTAAAATATTTAATATTAAATGTGAAAAAAAATACAAGTCTTAAGACCAACCTTGTGTGTATTTAATTTTTTTATTTGATGTAAGTTATATATAATTAAATTGTAATTTGAAAAAAAAAATTTCTTTCAACTTTATTTGGAATTAAATTTAAATCATAATAATTACTGACTTAATTGTTTATAAATATCAAAATCAAGCAATGGCATTAAAAAAATAATAATAGAGAGTTGGACTACAACCTATTTTAGTAAAACCAGCTTAATTTATCCTTATACTTTAGGTTTAATTTTCAATTTGTTCCTATAGTCTAATTATTTTCAATATGTTTTTATATTTTATATCATTTTTCAAGATCTTTCAAGTGGATATTTTTATTCAAACTAACAAAACTACTCTCATTTGAGAAACTTATACCAACCAGTTTATTACAAAAAAACTCAAAATTGAGAATATTTTTCATATTGTCTTAAAATTTAGTTTTTAATTTCATATTGATTTTTTAGTAAATTAATTTAAGTTTTATTTTCTCATATAAATTTATTTGTATTTGTTTGAATGAAAATATTTGACACAAAGATATATTGAAGAATGATCTTACATTTAGGAAAAAATTAGAAACAATTTTTTTTAAAAAAAAAAGATAAAATGAGCTAATAATTTCCCTCCATTTTAGGTGCAAGCATCCTTTGATAATCTATCTATATGTAGAGTGACATGTATGTATACAGTAAAATTTAACTATCCATATATCCGTGAAACTTGTTCTATAAAAATATATTAATTCTTCAGTATTATGTAAATTGGAAAGCAAAATATTTGGACTATATTGAATTCTCTTAAAGTTGTGCTTATGACTAAACTCCTTATTTTTCCTTAAAGATATTTATATTATTTAAGTGTTTGATATTACGGTTCATTATACTTTTCAAAAGCATTTTTTGATTAAAGATATATCACATGAAAATCATTTAAAAATATATAAAAAAATTAATTTGATATCTTTTCAAATAAAAATAATTGTAAAAACATGTTATAACACAAAAATAAATATTTACTACAACTAACATTAGGCAGTAAGGGGAAAACAAAAGCAAAAAGATAATGATAAAACTTTACTTATCTAGGGAATTATACAAAATGTAAGTCACTTAGCTTCAAAATTACCCTAGGTAAAACCATCTTGATGCCGTTTTTTTGCCCTTTTACTTATAATCAGTGAATAAGTTTGATGTTAAAGCCTGTGTGTGTGGATGAGGTTACGGTGTTACGGCCACTAGGCTACTTGATCCAAAAATACATGCATAATACTTTAATTACATCTTGATCAATGATTAGTTGCTAATTAGGTGAATGACAAGTGCCCATAAAGTTGAGTTCTTGTTGAAATTGGCCCAGATAATTTTTTATTGATTTCTTTCTGCAGGATAAAACACAATATGCTTCACTGACCAGATGTTAAGAAAGTCTTTCATCTAAATAGAGGGAAAAGAAAAATTAAGGCTTTCTTCCAAGATGATTGATTAGCCAAGAGTGGGAAGAATGTACTAACGAATTAGTTCTTGGATGTTCGATTAAATGATAAAATTAATTGATTAGAAGAGCAGGATTAGGAACACATGATTCATGATCTTTGATCTCAATTATGTAGAGAAGTTTCGGTTTTAATTGGCATAAAGACAACAAAAGAATAGTAAAATAATGAATATCTTAATCCTCAAGAATGCTAAATTGTGTATTATATTATATAGGTCAATCGAAGCACTTGGAAAATGAATATACATTTGTGTGAAGGACAATGCTTAAAATTAAATACTTATATGCTACTGTATCTATTTTTGACCGTTAAATTATTTAATTACGACTAATTTCATTCCATAAGATGTCATTAATAAACTAAGTCCAAGATTTGCAAGAACGAAAGGTGGGAGTTGTAACCAACTACTGTATGATGTGAGAGGAGAAATGGAGAGATGGTAGATCATGGTTGGTTTATTTGTAAACAACCAAGGATGTCCTAACCGTTCCTAATTCCTTTTTAATAATTCTAAAATAAATTTTTTAAGTGCAGTGTGAATATCATGTGTGTCATGTTTGTGGCAATCCTATAATTATTTTTCTTGATTAAGATATTCAGGTTTGAGTGAAAAGAACAACAAAATTTTGTTTTTCATTAAAAATATATTTGGAGTTGTTATTTATTATTTTAATAATTAAAAATTTTAACTAATTTTTAGAGTTTAAATAAAAAAATTAATTGTATATAAAAAGAAAAGTATCACTCATAATACACCTCACTTAAAATAAGTTACATTATTTATTTATCTAAATATTAAGATATTGTTATGTTTTTTTAATTATTGATCTGTTTATTGATCAAAGTAAATTTACCTTAGTATTGTACATAATAACTTTATGGATCAAGCCTACTCACCTTATTTTTTATATATTTTAATATATAAGAATAATACCATCATTATATTTTTGGTACGTTTTATATCACTTGAGTTTATTGTTGCATGAGTTTTAAATAAGTAGGTGTCAAGTGTATATAATGAACAATATTAAATTATTATTATTTATATATTTATTTATCTTTAACCAAAAAATAAAAATAAATAGATAAATTAATCATATAATTGATTTACTCGAGTTATTCAAAAAATGAATTTTTTTTATAATTTTTAGATTAAAATTAAATGAATTATATATAATTCTTTTTTATTGATTCAATTTAAAATAAAATTCTTATTTTTCATAATTTTTATGATTTTGATTAAAATATTATTAAAGTATTTTAGTGAATTTGGCTTTCTATTTTCTTTTTTTCCTTTCCTTTTATTAAATTTTAAAAGAATTTTTCCGTGAATTGTCACCTATATTAACCAAAAAGTGATAAAAATATATTAAAAAATAGCATTAACACTATAATTATCTAATATATCTAATTTATGAGCATTATCGTTAATGTTTTCATGGATTTGAAAAAATCTATCTCCTCTTGATATCAATTTAAATTTTCTTTGTTGAGGGAATCTTTATATATATATATATATATATATATATACTCAAATTCAATTATTGAGTTAAAAAATAACCATATTTCATTTTTTATTAACTTTGAATGCATTGTTCTTTCAATTTTTTTTTTTAGGTATTTGTCACCTCATATTTTCATGGAAAGCCTTTACTGTCTATATTTTTTTATTGCCATCAAGACTATAACTTTCATCAATAGATGAAAAAAAAAAATCCAAAAGAGTTAAAGGATTAAAGCCATAAACAATTTCAAAAGAAGAATAATCAATAATAAGATACACTCTTATTATAAAAAAATTCAATAAATAACAGATAATTTTTCAAAAATTTTAAATTCTTTTAAATGATAGTTCTTAACAATATAATTAAAGTCTTATTAATTATTTTAGTTTGACCATCTATTTGTGAATGAAAAGTAGTAGAAATAACAATTTTATTTCTAAATTCCTCTACTAAACCTTTCAAAAATAGCTAAGAAGTTTAACATCATGGTTAAACATAATGCTCTTAGATACCTTATAAAGCCAAACTATCTCAATTAAAGGCGTGACTAGAATACTAAAATCTTTAACAAATCTCCTATAAAAACTAGTTAAACAATATAAATTTCTTACCTTAATCTTAATGATTGACTGAAGTGTAGCATATTTTTGGATAGCTCTAGTACTTTCATCTTCCATTTCAATACCCTTTACACTAACAGCATGTTCAGGAAATATAATTTTTCCATGCAAAACTCACACATTTTTATATTAGTATATAAATATTCTTTTCACAAAACAATCAATACATTTCTTAAATGTTCAACATGCTATTCTAAATTCTTATAACAAATCAAAATATCATCAAAATAAACCACAATAAATTTACCTATAAAATTATGCAAACCATGCTTCATTAATTTTATAAAAACACTAGGTACATTAAGTGTATTTAGTTTTAAATTCAAAAGGTATAACGAACCACTCATACAAATCATATTTAGTTTTAAAGGTATTTTTCCATTAATCTCTATCTTTTTTTTTCTTAGTTAATGATATCCATTTTTCAAATTGATATTAAAAAACATACAGGACCCATGCATTTCATCTAATATATCATTAAATCTAGAAATTAAGTGTCAATACTTTACCATAATATTGTTAATGGCACAAAAATCAACATAAATCTACCAAGTTCCATCTTTTTTCGATACTAACAATACTGAAATTATACATGGACTCATGCTTTCTCTTATGTCTCATTTGATCATCAATTCATTTACTTGCCGTTGAAGTTCCTTTATCTCTCAATGATTGCTTCTATGAATTGGCCAATTAAATATGGACGTTATAGATATTGAATTAATTTGGTGCTCAATTCCCCTCATAAGTTCCAACCCATCATGAATCTTATTAGAAAAAATATCCTTAAAACCATATAATAAACAAACAAAAATATTAGGAAGACAATGATCAAGGTCATTACTGTTAAAATATACCTCCTTATACACAAGTAAAATCATAGGTATGTCAAAAAAAATAAGCATTCTAAGCCTCGTTTGTTTACTGGAAAGTAATTTTTTTTAAAATTGAATTCCAAAAAAATAAATTATTTTTTGATGTTTGATAGTGTAATGCAAAATAAGTTAGAAAATAAGTTAGAAAATATTTTCTAGTATTTGGTTATGTCTTGGAAAATGAGTTGAAAAATAACTTATTAATGTTTTATATTTCTCAAGTTTATTAAAATAACGAGGAATAAATCTTCCAAATTAAAAAGTTGAATGAGAATGAAATTGAAAAAAAATATAATTTCATAAATTATCTCAAATAAAATAAATAATAATCAAAATAATAGAGATCAAATCTAAAAAATAAAAAAAATTAAAAATGAAGAAATTAAAATAATAATAATTAACATCTCATAAATTATTTCAAATAAAATAAGTAAAAATCAAAAGAACGAGGATCAAATTTGATAAAAAATTTCAATAAAAAATGATAAAGAAAAAGCAAATAACAACTATAAAAATACGGACCAAAGTTAATATAAAAATTAAATTTTAAGAGATAAAATTAAAAAATAAATATTCAAAACAAAATACATATAGCAATAAAAAATTTGAGGATCAAATTTGATATAATCAACAAATAATATGACATTTCTAAATTTTTCACAACTTTTGTAAAGTGTTTTTCGCCTAAATTTTACAGGAAAACACTTTCCTTAAAATCAAACTAAATTTTTGTTTAACTGGAAAGTATTTTTTATTAATCAACTTTTCTAATAGAAAATAAATACAGGAAAGTTTGGAAAATGGTTTTCCAGAAATCACTTTCTAGAAAACAAACACAACCTTAATCTCATTCGCTTTAGCATAAAAATCAACATATTCCTTTATTTTTTCCACATTCTTTATTGTTTCTCTCACTTTTCCTTTCTTCTCTTTTTTTTTTCTCCTCTCTCTTAGCTGAATCCCTATTAATTTCTATTTTAGTCGAGTCTAACTTTCTTTTCTCTTGGCTCACTTTATTTTTACTCTTCCTTACACCTATATATGGTTAATCTTTTTCTTCAACTTTACTTTCTCCTTTCAATTTTAATTGGTCTTTATATATCTGTCTAGGGGAGAATGATGTATGTGTAAATATCTTCCCATCCTTCTCAAGAGATTACTTTTTCTTAAACCCATCATACTTAGTTTTCTATCAAATTGTTAAGGTCTCTCTAATAATAAATGAGTAGTATGCATAGATATAACATCATATGACCTCATCCTTATATTTTCCATTCGTAAAAGAAATCACAACCTGCTTAGTAACTTTTACTTCTCAACATTCATTCCATGGAAGTCTTTTTAATAGTGTCTAGACTTAATTTTCTAACAAATATAGTACTAGTAACATTAGCACAAATTTCACTATCAATAATTATACTACATACCTTATTATTTATGTGACATCTGATATAGAATATGTTATCCCTTTGTTGCTCTACACAATCCTTTTTAATCTGAACATTAAGTGTTCTTTTAATCATTAAAGCTTCTACATCAACTATTTACTCAACTTCACTCCAATCCTTAAGTGATAGCATCTAATCGTCCTTAGAATTGTCACTTTTAGATTCAATATCTCTATGCTCCCTCATAACTATAATCCTTTTGTTTAAATATAGTGTAGTTATATATCCACTCCCTAAACATATAAAACACTTAATATCATGATTATGATTACATGGGATCTCAACTTTACCTTTTGTTTTAATGGTCGAGTCTTTCCTAAAAGCCTTAGATGATTCAACTTTGTTACTAACAATATTCAACTTTAATGTGATTGTCTCACCTCTCCTATAATTTAGCCTTTAAGATAGCAAGGAACCCAAATTACTTTCTTGATATATATTACCATTTCTCTTCAACTACTTCTTTATCTTGGTAGCCATGTGAACCATATTTTTAAGCTCAATATAATGTTATGACTTAACCATATTAGTTATTTTTCTATTCATTCCATTCAAGAACTTTGAAATTATAGTTTCTCTATCCTTCAAAATATTAAATCTAATCATTATAATCTTCATTTTCTTGTGGTAGTTCTCCACACTTTTAGAACCTTGAGATAAACTCTACAATATTTAATATAGTTCATTATAATAATAACTAGGAATAAACCTTTTTTTATGACTGTTTTCATCTCATTCCAAGTTTTTATGAGTCTCTCTCCATTCCTTTTCTTTTCTAAGACAAATTGATCCCACTAAATAATAACATAATCAGTAAACCTAATATAAACAAGTTTACTTATTTACCTCATAGTAATAACAACAATAATATATTAACTCTATTTTTTTTCCCACTTCAAATAAGCTTTTAAGTAATTTTTCTTTGGAAAGCCATAATCTTCATCTTAATATTGCCCAAATATCAATCCAAATCTTCTTAAAATTCATCCTCCCTATCTACTCTCTTATAAGAAAATTGCTCAAGTGGCCAAACTCTATATACCTTTGGTTTTTATATGATCAAAACCTATCACCATAGTTCTTATCAAAACCCTTAGCCTCATCATCTATAGTTTTAGCTATAAGATTTTTTCCTGGTGAATTAGTTTGTCCTGTAGACCTTCTTCCTTCAAAACCCCTAAATTCCAACTCATCTTAAAGATTAGCCATATTGGTTCTCAAACTATCCATATCACTCATTACTTCAATAATCCTTATATTCATCAACTCCAATTATTGTTGCAAAGCCAAATAACATTATTCAAGATTATTTCTATCTTTTAGTGGTGATGATCCACTCTTAGTTGACTTCGTCAAAAGCTAAAAATCAAATTAGTAGCAAAAATCATGTCACTTAATAGATGTCACACCTCTTATATTTCATATAAATTTTTAACTTTTTACTGTACTATCCTCACCTTCACTTCATATCACTCAATTCTCAATATTTCAATTCTTTAAGGAACCAACTCAAAAGAAATCAAACATTAATATCTTAAGGAAACAATAAAATAATGTAAAGACTCAAGAAGTAATAATGACTAAAGAATATGAATACAAAACTGTGAATATGAAATCCAAATATCAATACAAATTGATATGAAATATGAATGATATGAAAGGAATAAGATTTAAATGACTTAAAATAACAAAAAAAATATATTTTATTTTATATATATGATGGTCGAAACTAAAAAAGAAAAAAATAACATAAAAATTACCTTTTTGTTTTACTAAGAGGTCCCAAGAATCTATATATGTATGTCTGTATGTTTTTTTTAATAAAGATTTGTGGTGAACCCTAAAAATTTCTTTTCTTGCAATTTTTTTTATAAGACTTTATTTAATCAAGATCATAAATAATTTTCTTTTTGTAACTTGATGTCATAACTAGTTTTTAAAAGAAGATAAAGAACTCGACAACAATGAAGTATGAAATTTTATAAAATAAAAATGATATAAAGCCTTACTTTGATATCAACTAATGTAAACCTTGTGAATATAGTGATCTAGAAACTCCTAATTAAATCAACCATTCCTAAAAAAGCTAAGATCAAGTTTGTGATTAAGCTTAAGGCACCATGATTATAAGTTACTAACCCCTACCCAATGCCTATAATTAAGATATAAATGAGAAGTATAGAAGATGCCATGAAGTTTGATCAATTATTTGATAAGTCAGAGTAGTTTTATGAGGAATTAAAAGTGTGAGCACACTCTCACACATAAGTTTTATTTCTGAATAATCAAACCATCTTTTATTAAACCCTAAATACAAGTTAAATAACACTATTTATACTAACAAAAAATTCCTAAACAAGGCTAGAAAATCTTTTTTCTCAATAAAATAAAAAAAATAATTCTAAATCAACTAAGAAAGTAATGTTATTCCTGCACTTTATTTTTTGGACCTTATCACAAGGTCTTCTTAATGTCTGAGTGACTTGAAAATTTAAACCAATATAAAAAAAACACCAATAAAAAGTCATGATAAAATTTCAGTTCAATCCAATGATTGAATCAAGAACAATACTATTTAGAGTAAAACTACATTAGAAAAAATAAGTTTCTAACTGTAAAAAATAATTAGCTCATGAGGTAAATGGATTAGGACTCTCTTGTACATAAATAAAATTGAATAAGATCTTATTATCACTTGTTGAAAATATAGCCTCCTTTTAATTCACCTTGGCTTAAATACTATTAATAAGTCTATTGAATGCATTTTTAAGTTTATTTTTCTTTGATAATGTAATTGGTCCAATTAAAACTTGTAATGACTCTTTTAGTATATCTCGATTGTGTCACAAATATGTGCGTTATACGAGATATCAATGCTCTTTTGAAATATTGGTAACAACTTAATTTTAATTATCTAAGCCAAGTTTGAATATTAGAAGTTAACAGACAATTATAATAATATCATAGCAAACATTATCATCATTGTTGTTAAGTTTTTGTATTATTAGTGGAACTACTTAAAAAGAATGATTTAAGAGAAAAACAGTAAGGATTGCTAATTAAATTTATTTATATAGGTATTTCAAATATTATAATTGAATTCAATTATGTGGTTTAATATTTTATTATGAACATAAAAATTATAAAAAGGTTATTAATTGAATTTAAATCATATGTAGAATTAAATTCAATTCAACATGTGATTTGTTTTTAAACAAGCGATAAAGGATTACCAACTAGCATTTCTTTATTTCATTTCCATGTGTAGGGACTTCACATTTTGCCATTTTTTCTTCAACATAAGACAAGAAAGCTCACAAATATTTTATCATTTTAAAAAGCATATTTGTTTTTCACGTCATAGTTACCAATAAAAATACTTATACAAAGATTTATTTTTAATTGGAACTTTATGGTTGCTAGGGTTTTAAAATCCTTGAACATTAATGATTTAACTAAAAATGAAATCTTTTTGGAAATCAAAGCCTATATAATCCGGATAGAATAATAAAAGCTAGATAAAAATTATTAGAATTAGCTTTAAAAAGGAATTTTCCTAAGCTTTCCAACTATTATAATGGACAATCTTTCTCTTGTGGTACTCCTGATAATTTCATTAATACAATATGTATTTCATAATCTATTTTAATGAAAATAGGCTTATTTTCATATTATTGTATTAGTTTTTGAATAAAAATACCCTTGATTTTTCTTGTACAATTAATGATTAAAATTATTCATCCATTCAATCATACTAAATAGCACAATCACTTATGAAAAAACATATATTTAAGTTAAAACTAGTTTAATTCATATCAATATATGATATTGAAATGAGGAACCACTCTTAATTTTTCTTTTATTCTCTAAACAAATTTTTTTCTTAAAATCTAGTTATACTCAACTAGATAACTTAAATAATTGTTATAAGAAAAATATTAACTTAAGCTAATGCTAATTTGTTAGCGCTATGGTGTTCGTTAGCGTGATTAATAAAACAAAGCTTAAACATAAGGCCCCAAGTACAATGTAAGGGTAAAAGCTCATGTAATTGTGATTTTGTAATTGTAATTTCCATATTAATCCTTTAATTTCTTTAAATATACTATTTTCTAAAACTATCTTCATGTAAGGGTAAAAGCTCTAAACATTCTACTTCAGACTATTTAAAAAACATTATATCATCAAATAAAACAAGAATAAACTTTTTAAGATATAATTTAAAATAGAATTTATAAGATGTTAGGAAATAAATGGTGTATTTGTCGAGATGAAAGGCGTTACCTAAAATTCATAATGTCTCTCTGATTAGAACTTAAAAGTGCATTTTTATCAAGGTTTTGTATCATCATTTTGCACTCGAAGTATCAATAACTCCTTAACTAAAGCATGTTTTATAATAACGTATCTAATAATATAAGATACCTTTAATTTGTGGTAAATGTTCATTTTAAATGCAGGCCTATCACATAAATGAAAGGATTGATTGATGAATTTAAGAACTGAAATTGAAAGGACAAAGAGATGGCCAAACTTAGAAAAAATATGTCAGTGCAATCAAAACCGGAACACTGTTCGATAATTGGGT